>NW_027279442.1:0-184495 GCF_046629955.1 Centroberyx affinis
TTCACATCACATATTTGTCATGTCTTCACAGAAAAACTTACCATAAGTTCCAGGAGGGTAGCGAACCAACCCGCAAACAGAAAGAAAACTCCTTCTCAAAAGTCAGCAGGGTCAAATCATTTCTGTTCTACATGGCCCAGGGAAAGAAAAATGTATACACCTGGCTGTTCCTGGACAATGTGGACCGTATCACAGAGTAAGTGTGATATCACAATTGTTACTAATTTGTTGGTTATAACACAAGCCTGATGTGAACAGTGACTAAATCCAACCTTGTCCTTCCAAATTATAATTTCATGAAGTACATTCAGGAGACCCCACCGCCCCTCTGCCGCCTCTCCCAGATCCAGCTGAGAGGAGTGCTGAGGGCTTTCCGCGGAGCCCTGCAGACGGTGAACCGGCGATTGGTCTTGCACCAAATCTCAACAAAAGCTGCAAAAATATCCCGGGTTGTGCCCAAGGACGCGCTGCGCCAGTGCCATGAGTTATCAAGGAAAAAGATTCCTGAGTTGCTGGGTAAGTGTGTATTCCCCCTGTGTGTGTGTCTCTCTCTCTCTCTCTCTGCTGTGCTGAAATGTTCTTTTTCTGATCTTTTTCTGCTCTCTTTTGGACTGTGTTCTCCTTTCAGATGACATCAAGGCTGCCCCCGCCGACGACCTCAAGACCAGGTACCGTTTCTACGGTTACCTGGCAGCATTCATTTGCTCCATTTACGGCCACCGCCCCGGGGTCCTGACTAATATGAGCGTGGATGAGGTCCTTCAAGCTAAAAAGGAGGGACAAGACTCTACGGGATATGTCATCAATGTAAGTTTGAAGATGTCAACTAAGGTATTAGGTATTATAACTGCATTGCGTGTTTTATCATTAAGGTTTCATCTGAAAGAATGGGCTCGTCTGTCTGTTGCAGGTCAGCGAACACAAAACAAACCGGGACTTCGGGGCGGCCCAAATTTATTTGGATGCTTGTTCGGCTGGCTGGAGACCTGGCTGGAGCTGAGGAGACTCCGCAACTGGAGAAACAAGCTGGTCTTCACGACGAGAGGGGTGGGTCCGGCCAAAAACCTTGTGAAATACATGAAGGATGCCTGGAGAGAGATGGGCCTGCCGAGGCAGCCAAGTTTCACGGATATAAGGACGGCAGTGTCGGCACATGTGAGTTGCATTCAGTCTGTCTGTTGGTGCATTCCATCTAATCTCTTCTCTATGCTGTATTAGATGGCAAAGTTGAAGAGGGGCCTTTAATAACAGTACAAACCTGTTTGTGTTCCTCTGTTCTTCTGTTTTCAGGCTAAGAACTTCTATGACCCTGAAACGCGGCTCAAGGTGGCAATGCAAATGTGCCACAACACGAAAACAGCAGACAAATTTTATGCGTTGCATATGGACGTAACATAGGCCAAAGAGCTGCGGCAGATGTTTGTTAACATTCATAACTCCGCCTCTACCTCCGCTGCTGCCACTCCCGCCTTGGCCTCTATCTCCGGCGCTGCCAGAACACATCCCAGAGAGACCAGACAGACGGCCCCTCAGCCCAACTCCTCGACCGAGGAAGAGGGCGAGGTCAGCTATCAGGGGTCTGGTCCATCCGCCCTTGAGGAGTTGCTCCGGGACATTGAGAAGGAGCTCGGCGAGACAGAGTAGGAGTCAGTCAGCCATCCCAATCACAACACTCAATGTGTGTTTTATTTTTGTATTTACTAAACAGACACCTTCCAAAAAGATGCAATGGAGCGCTACAACCATGATGGCTGCCAAAGCGTTGAGCCAGAGGGAGAAGCCAGCAGTGTAGCACCCTCCTGCCGTCATCCTCACCCCCCTCCCCACACACACACACACACACACACACACACATACACACACACACACGCACACAAACAGAAAGTAAATATTGTAAATAGTATTGTAAATAGTTTGTAATATTGTAATATTTCATATATATTTTCTATTTAGCGTTCTGTTTTTTTAATTTCTGTTCTGACTGAATATGTTCATGTTTTACTGTGTTTTTGTATATGTTGAAAAAAAATAAATTGGTTTTGTGTTTTAATCACACGGATTTCCTGCTTATTCACCTGTAGTTACACAGATAGGAAGTTGATAAGATGATATATATAAATACATAATTGAAATTTATTATTATATTATTAATAACAGTATTATTATGCAATATAATTATAATGAGAAGAATATTATTATATTAATGTTATCATGTTGTGATTTTCAATTATTATTATATAATACACTCAATGTAGTTAAATGCTGTCTTCTCTTAAAGTCGGAGGGTCCCAAATGTACTGTACAAATGGGAACCCTGAGGTCTCCATATAAAGGGTTTCCCAGCAATGACTTCACATAGCTGGACATGGTCCTGTCCATTCGGGAACCCTGAGGTCCCCATATTAAGGGTTTCGAAATGGACAAGTAGGTTTAGGGAAACGTCCAGTTCCCTAAAGGCACTTGTCCAATTGGAAACCCTTAATATGCGGACCTCAGGGTTCCCCAATGGACGGCCCAAATTGCAGAAAGGTTCCCGAATGGAAGGCCCAAATGGCAAAAAGGTTCGCGAATGGACAGCCCAAACGGCAGAAAGGTTCCTGAATGGACAGCCCAAATGGCAGAAAGGTTCCCGTATGGACGGCCCATATGGCAGAAAGGTTCCCGAATGGACACTGCACTGGAGTGGAATGGCAGAAAGTGTCCCAAATGTACATTTCCCTAAACGCACTTGTCCAATTGGAAACCCTTAATATGGGGACCCAGGGTTCCCGAATGGACAAGGCTTACCCAGTAATGGCTTCACATAGCTGGGCATGGTCCTGCCCATTCAGGAACCCTGAGGTCCCCATATTAAGGGTTTCGAAATGGACAAGTAGGTTTAGGGAAACATGTCCATTTTGAAACCCTTTACATGTGGACCTCAGGGTTCCCAATTGGACAGGGCCATACCCAGCTATGTGAAGCCATTGCTGGGAAAGCAATGTCCATTTGGGAACCCTTAATATGGGACCTCCGGGTTCCCAAATGGACAGGGCCATGCCCAGCTATGTGATGCCATTGCTGGGTAAGCAATGTCCATTTGGGAACCCTTAATATGGGACCTCCGGGTTCCCAAATGGACAGGGCTTACCCAGCAATGGCTTCACATAGCTGGGCATGGCCCCCAAGACCCTGTCTCTGGAAGTGGAACACCCTAACACCAGAGAGGGGGAGAAGCGCGGGGACTTTGGCTCTGGCAGTTTAACACCCATACACCGCATGCATGCCGCATGCATGCTCATTGGCTTCTCAGCCAATCAGAATGCACAACCAATTATCTATTTGTACTCTATTTCTACACGTCGGATTTTCATCATTTTTACAACAGTGACTCGGTATGAAGAGAGGATGACACAGTTCAAATTTCATACTTCTAGACCATTCCATTGCTGAGATATGATCGCTTCTTTTTTAAATGTTTTTACATTAAAGGTGAAATATGGGAAATATCCACTTGTTCCGATCTTCTTCATTACTACAGCATTTATTCATGTCGGGGAAAGGGTGATACAGCTAAAATTTCAGACTCCTAGCCCAAGGCGTTGTGGAGATATGGCCCTGTCCATTTGGGAACCCATAGGTCCCCATGTAAAGGGTTTCGAAATGGACAGGTTTCCCTTATGTATGCCAACCCCAACCCTAACCCTGACCCTAACCAATTAACACTAATTAACACTAAAAACATAACTTGCTATTTGAATATTGACATGAAATTTAAATATGTCGCATAACAAAGGCTGCTCTACAAGCCTGTCCTGGTTCCAACCCTGAGGGACATTGCTGAACGAAAGTAGGACTGCAAAGGGTTTACAGAGCCCACGCTTTATATGCCAAATCTATGTTCCCAGACAGGGTGTCTGGTGCGACTTTCGAGCCGTTTGGGCCATTATGATGGTTTGAAATGTGTCCATTTGGCTATCACTTTCCAGCTAAGCTCTATTTACCCTAACAAAAATGTCAATGCAAAAGTAATGGGAGGTGTCCCGCTTCCGCCGCTGGCATGCTAGGTGCTAGAAGGTCCAAACCAAGACGGGTGTAGTCCACCCGGGTGTGGCAACAACATACTCAAAAATCATAGCTCTAGCATGTTCAGAACATAATTGACTCCAATATGACCAACTGTGACAACCGTGTGGTGTTGCGGCCGTAGACCCTGACACCCTCTTCAAGTTGAAGTTCAGAGGGTGAAACAGTTCAAATTTCATGCTTCTACACCATTCCGTTGCTGAGATATGATTGCTTGTCTGCCGGTAAGGTTTCCCGAATGGACAGGTTGGGTGGGGGAGGGGAGTCTGTGCCACCAGCAGCTCGGCCAGGCCAGAAAGCTCCTTTTCGGCAACACAGAGTCTCTCAAATGTCCGAAAGTGTCCCATTTGGAGGGGTGACATTTGGGAATCTTTTTGACACGTACATTTGGGACATTTTTTGCCATTTGGGTTTCCCTAAACAGGTTTCCCTAAACAAGTGCGTTTAGAGAACCCTGTCTATTCGGAAACCCTTAATATGGGGACCTCAGGGTTCCCGAATGTACGTCCCAAATGGCAGAAATGTTCCCAAATGGACGGCCCAAATGGCAAAAAGGTTCCCGAATGACTTCCTGTTGGAATATCGACATGAAATTGAAATATGTTGCATAACAGACGCCGCTCTACGAGAACGTCCTGGTCCCGACCCCGAGGGACCTCCCTGAAAGGATATAGCACCGCAAAGGCTCTACGGAGCCCACGCTTTACAAGCCCAATCTACGTCCCGAGCACGGCGTCTGGCGTGAGTTTCGAGCCGTTCGGGCCGTCTGGCCTCGTTTGGCATCGTTCCCGTTTGGACGGCGGGGCCCCAGTTCGGACGCAGAGCCGCCCGTTTGGCACCGGAGAAACCCAAATGTCAAAAAGGTTCCAATTTGGCGTGGATCGGAGTGAGGGCTCCCATCTGGACGCTTCTGGAGCCCAGTTTGGCAACCGAGAGACCCAAACGGCAAAAGCTTTCACATATGTCTGGTGTCACGAAGTCGCCCCCCGTTGGTTCTGACACTCCGGCATGGCCGCGACCCAAATGGCAAAAAGGTTCCCAAAAATCCAGTGGAAGGTCCTGCAAATGTCCCACACATTGACACCGCGGTAACTTTCTGCCGTGTCACCATACCGGCCCATTCTATTTGACTGACATTTGGGGACTCTCGGGACAATTGGAAACCCCGCCATTATAGCTTTAGGAAAAAAAGTAGCCCTTTTAGGACGATCCCTTGAGGGCCACTTCCAGTGGCCCTCAAGGGGCCCCTGGGCACATGGCAGATGCGCCGCGATTTTTTTAAAGTTTCGGACTGTTACACCAGGTGGCATCCGGGAGCATCCATTCAGGAACCTTTCTGCCATTTGGGTCTCCCGGGGCGGCGTCCATTTGGGTCACTTTTGCCATTTGGGAGCTTATATCCCATACATTCGGGAACCTTTCTGCCATTCGGGACATCCGTTCGGGAACTTTTTGCCATTCGGGTCGTCCGTTCGGGAACTTTTTGCCATTTGGGACATCCATTCGGGAACCTTTTTCCCATTTGGGCCGTCCATTCGGGAACCTTTCTGCCATTTGGGCCGTCCATTCGGGAACCTTTCTGCCATTTGGGTTGTCCATTCAGGAACCTTTCTGCCATTTGGGAGCAAGGTACTTGTCCATTCAGAAACCCTTTACATGGGGACCTTAGGGTTACCGAATGGACAGTACATTTCACACTAAGTGGTTAAGGTAACTTCTGGACTCCAAATGGCCTGTAACGTGCTCCTAATCACTTTCTGGGGGAACGATTTTGCCTATGACACTTATGCAATTTTGGCTGTAGGTTGGATAACCGGCCCAAACTCTGGTTCGGGTACTTCCCGAGGTCCTATCAACTGGGGACTACTTTAGATCGTCTCGGGGTGCGCCAAAACCTCTAGAAACCAAGTTGCTTAGCTCTATTCCAATAGGAAGTCTTTTTGGGGGGGCTGTCCAAATGGGAAACCCGAGATCCCCATGTAAAGGGTTTCCAATTGGACAAGTAGGTTTAGGGAAACAATTGGAAACACTTTATATGGGGACCTCAGGGTTCCCGAATGGACAAAGCCATGCCCAGCTATGTGAAGCCATTGCTGGGTAAGCCCTGTCCAAACCCTGTCCTGACAAGTGCATTTAGGGAAATGTACATTTGGGACACTTTCTGCCATTCCACTCCAGTGCAGTGTCCATTCGGGAACCTTGCTGCCATTTGGGCTGTCCATTCGGGAACCTTTCTGCCATTTGGGCTGTCCATTCAAGACCCTTTTTGCCATTTGGGACGTCCATTCGGGAACCTTTCTGCCATTTGGGCCGTCCATTCAGGAACCCTGAGGTCCCCATATTACGGGTTTTGAAATCGACAAGTAGGTTTAGGGAAACATGTCCAATTGGGAACCCTATATATGGGGACTTCAGGGTCCCCAAATGGACAGGGCCATGCCCAGCTATGTCAAGCCATTGCTGGGTAAGCCCTGTCCATTTGGGAACCCTTTATATGGGGACCCAGGGTTCCCGAATGGACAAGGCTTACCCAGCAATGGCTTCACATAGTTGGGCATGGTCCTGTCCATTCGGGAAGCCTGAGGTCCCCATATTAAGGGTTTCAAAATGGACAAGTAGGTTAAGGGAAACGTGTCCAATTGGGAACCCTTTATATGGAGACCTCAGGGTTCCCATTTGGACAGTACATTTGGGACACAATATAATAACATTAATATAATAATATTCTTCTCATTATAATCATATTGCATAATACTAATGTTATTAATAATATAATAACATAATAATACATTTCAACTACAATTATGCATTTATATATATATCATCTTATCAACTTCCTATCTGTGTAACTACAGGTGAATAAGCAGGACATCCGTGTGATTAAAAAACAAAACCGATTTTTTTTTTTTCAACAGTAAACATTACAACAACACAGTAAAACAGGAACATATTCAGTCATAACACACTCTAAAAAAACAGAACGCTAAGTAGAAAATATATATTAAATATTACAATATTACAAACTATTTACAATACTATTTACAATATTTACTTTGTGTTTGTGTGTTTGTGTGTGTGTGTGCGTGTGTGTGTGTGTGTGTGTGTGGAGGGGGGTAGGCAGCTTGTCTGGAGGGGGTTCTACTCCAGCTTCTGCAATAGTTTCCTCTTTGCTGACCTCAAGGCTGCCCTCTTCTCCCTCTCGCTGAGCTTTTTAGCAGCCATGAGGGTGCTCTTGATTGGGCTGATGCGAACTATGCACCTCTTGTACCGCTCCATTGCTGTCATCTTTTTTGATGGTGTCTGTTTAGTAAAGACAAAAAGAAAACACACATTGAGTGTTGTGATTGGGGTGTGGGGCCACATAATCCAGACTGAGGCTTTAAAGTACATGTTTTTACTTACATGGCTGACCAACGGAGGAGAGGCTTCCTCCGCTCTTTCCTCCACTATCTCACGGAGCTCCTCCTCAAGGGCGGATTCACCAGACTCCTGGTAAGTAACCTCACCCTCTTCCTCGGTCGAGGAGTCGGAGGAGTCGGGCTGACGAGCCCTCTTTCTGCTCTTTCTGGGAGGGGTGGCAGCGGCGGAGGTAGAGGCCAAGGCCGGGGTGGCAGCGGCGGAGGTAGAGGCCAAGGCGGGGGTGGCAGCACCGGAGGTGGAGGCCAAGGCGGGGGTGGCAGCACCGGAGATGGAGGCCAAGGCGGGGGTGGCAGCGGTGGAGGTAGAGGCGGATTTATGAATGTTAACAAACATCTGCCGCATCTCTTTGGCCTGTGCTGCGTCCATATGCAACGCATAAAATTTGTCTGTTGTTTTCGTGTTGTGGCACATTTGCGTTGCCACCTTGAGCCGTGTCTCAGGGTCATAGAAGTTCTTAGCCTGAAAACAGAAGAACAGAGGAACACAAACAGGTTTGTACTGTTATTAAAGGCCCCTCTTCAACTTTGCCATCTAATACAGCATAGAGAAGAGATTAGATGGAATGCACCAACAGACAGACTGAATGCAACTCACATGTGCCGACACTGCCGTCCTTATATCCGTGAAACTTGGCTGCCCCGGCAGGCCCATCTCTCTCCAGGCATCCTTCATGTATTTCACAAGGTTTTTGGCCGGACCCACCCCTCTCGTCGTGAAGACCAGCTTGTTTCTCGGGTTGCGGAGTCTCCTCAGCTCCAGCCAGGTCTCCAGGCAGCCGAACTCCTCCGCATCCAAATAAATTTGGGCGCGGAGGAGTTCCGGTTTGTTTTGTGTTCGCTGACCTGCAACAGACAGACGAGCCCATTCTTTCAGATGAAACCTTAATGATAAAACACGCAATGCAGTTATAACACCTTAGTTGACATACTTACATTGATGACATATCCCGTAGAGTCTTGTCCCTCCTTTTTTGCTTGACGAACCTCATCCACGCTCATATTAGTCAGGACCCCGGGGCGGTGGCCGTAAATGGAGCAAATGAATGCTGCCAGGTAACCGTAGAAACGGTACCTGGGCTTGAGGTCGTCGGCGGGGGCAGCCTTGATGTCATCTGAAAGGAGAACACAGTCCAAAAGAGAGCAGAAAAAGATCAGAAAAAGAAAATTTCAGCACAGCAGAGAGAGAGACAGACACACACACACAAACACACACACACACACACACACACACACACACACACACAGGGGGAATACACACTTACCCAGCAACTCAGGAATCTTTTTCCTTGATAACTCATGGCACCGGCGCAGCGCATCCTTGGGCACAACCCGGGACATTTTTGCAGCTTTTGTTGAGATTTGGTGCAAAACCAATCGCCGGTTTACCGTCTGCAGGGCTGCGCGGAAAGCCCTCAGCACTCCTCTCAGCTGACTCTGGGACAGGCGGCAGAGGGGCGGCGGGGTCTCCTGCATGTACTTTATGAAATTGAAGTTGTTTACGGTAGAACCTCGCTGTGGTTATTTTTTTGACGGTCTTCTTCATGTATTTTGCCCATCTGTGGAAGGACAAGGTTGGATTTAGTCACTGTTCACATCAGGCTTGTGTTATAACTAATTAGTAACAATTGTGATATCCGCAGTTACTCTGTGATACGGTCCACATTGTCCAGGAACAGCCAGGAGTACAAATGTTTCTTTCCCTGGGCCATGTAGAAGAGAAACGATTTGACCCTGCTGACTTTTGACAAGGCGTTTTCTTTCTGTTTCCGGGTCGGTTCGCCACCCTCCTGGAACTTGTGGTAAGCCTTGAGGTATTTTTCTGTGAAGACATGACAAATATGTGATGTGAACATTTAATATAGCATTACACCCCTCCACACACACACACGTACACATACAGAGTGTGTTCTATCTTACCGATGGATTTGGGGAAAAGTAGGTGCCGCAATGAGGAGCCCCAGCTGCTACCACTGAACAGCATACTCTTGATATTCTTTGGCAGACTTGGAGCCTGCTGCCCGCTTGGTCCCGCCTCCTCCTCCTCCTCCATGGCCTGTGGTCCAGGGATGGCTTTGTCGCTCCCGCTTGGTCCCGCCACCTCCTCCTCCTCCTCCTCCACGGCCTGCAGTACAGGGATGGCTTTGCTGCTCCCGCTTGGTCCCGCCTCCTCCTCCTCCTCCTCCTCCTGCTCCTCCTCATGACTGGGTACCTGTGGATGTAGAAAGAATAATAAAAATAGAAATAGAAAAGAATAGAGAAAGAATTATTATGTTGGCACCCATTACTGTACCATGTTAAACCTTTTCCCCCTCTGCTCTCACTCACCGGGATCCCTGGGCTGGACTGCTTCCGCTTCTTCAGCAGCTGCTGGTAGCGTTTCCTCAGGGTCCGCACTTCTTTCTCCAGGAGGGAGACTTTATTGGCTAGGGTCTTGGCCTCCTGTTTGTTCTTGAGGCAGGAGGGGTTGGTGCACGGTTCCTCCTCCTCCTCCTCCTCCTCCAGCTCCAGAGGATCCATAAGGATCTCGTCAGCCTCATCCTCCCCCTCCAGATCCAAAGCGCTCATCATTGGGACGGCCGGATTAGTGGCACTCAGGGAAGCCAGGAGGGCCTTGGTCCTGGTCATCCTGGCCCGGTTGATGTGGACCTCAACTCTGGGGTCAACTCTGTGTGTGATTCTTTTAGGTGCCTGTCCAGTCTCACGCTCTTGTATTTGCACCCCAAGACCGGACAGGCATCCTTACGAATATTAACCCGACCTGTAGCCAGGTTCAGGAGGATCTTCCTCTCTTCGACACTGCCGACGTTATGGCGCACTTTGAGGTGCTTTGCCAAGGCCGCGTACAACTTGTGGCAGAACGGGCAAGAGGTCGCTGACTTTGTCATGACTAAAAGAAAAGAGAAGAGAATACCTCTTTAGTTGGGTTAAAAACACAGGTTATAAGCTCGACAAAATGTTATTAAAAATGAAACCTAAATGCATAACATTAATATAATAATATTATTAATAATATAATAATAATATAATAATACATTTCAATTTCAATTATGCATTTATATATGTATCATCTTATCAACTTCCTATCTGTGTAACTACAGGTGAGTAACTACAGGTCGGACTTCAACATTAAAGCACGTGCACGTGCATGCAGTGAGGAGGGAGAGAGGAGAGAAAAGACACACTGCACAGAGAGAGGGGAAAAAAATCGGTCATTTGGGGCTTTAAACAAAGTCGTTGTTGTTGTCAAATTCAAAGGCTAAATGCAGTATTAAAGCATAAAATGCAGTATTCAAACATAAAATACTATTTCATTATGAAGAACGGCCGTGCACGGGGCGGGGAGAGAGACGGGGTATTTAAACATTGACGGGGTATTTAAACGGAGGGGGATTTAAACAGACAGAGAGAGAGAGTTGAAGTAAAATTCAAAACCAATAGCCTATGTGCACATTTATGTTGAATATTCAATAACACTGCATTAAAACACATATCCTATAATAAATATGTCGAGTTTAAAAACGTACTTTTCTCCTAGGTCCGTAAAATGTCCGATATTCTGGCCGTCTTTTCTCCTACGTCTGTCAAACCGTCAAATGTTCGTTATTTTCGCCTTGTTCTCTCACTTACTCTCGCTCTCTCTCTCTCTCACTCGCTCGCTCTCCGTCTTTCTACACTACAGCACGCACATTCTCCTCTCTATAGCACACGTGCTGTTCTTCTCAGCCAATCAGAATGCACGAAAAACGATCTATTTTTACTCTATTTCTACACGTCGGATTTCCCTCATTTTTATAACACTGACTCAGTATGACGAGAGGATGAACCAGTGCAAATTTCATCCTTCTAGACCATTCCATTGCTGAGATATGATCGCTTCTTTTTTTTATGTTTTTACATTAAAGGTGAAATATGGGAAAAATCCACTTGTTCCGATCTTCGTCATTTTCACAGCATGTATTCATCTGTGGGAAAGGGTGATACAGCTAAAATTTCAGCCTCCTAGCCCAAGGCATTGTGGAGATATGGCCCTGTCCAATTGGGAACCCTGAGGTCACCATGTAAAGGGTTTCTGAATGGACAAGTACCTTGCTCCCAAATGGCAGAAAGTGTCCCGAATGGACGGACCAAATGGCAGAAAGGTTCCTGAATGGACAGCCCAAATGGCAGAAAGGTTCCCGACTGGACAGCACAAATGGCAGAAAGTTTCCCGAATGGACAGCCCAAATGGCAGAAAGGTTCCCGAATGGACAGCCCAAATGTCAGAAAGGTTCCCGAATGGACACTGCACTGGAGTGGAATAGCAGAAAGTGTCCCAAATGTACATTTCCCTAAACACACTTGTCCAATTGGAAACCCTTAATATGTGGACCTCAGGGTTCCCGAATGGACGGCCCAAATAGCAGAAAGGTTCCCGAATGGACAGCCCAAATGGCAGAAAGGTTCCCGAATGGACACTGCACTGGAGTGGAATGGCAGAAAGTGTCCCAAATGTACATTTCCCTAAACGCACTTGTCCAATTGGAAACCCTTAATATGGGGACCTCAGGGTTCCCAAATGGACGGCCCAAATGGCAGGAAGGTTCCCGAATGGACACTGCACTGGAGTAGAATGGCAGAAAGTGTCCCGAATGGATGGCCCAAATGGCAGAAAGTGTCCCGAATGGACGGACCAAATGGCAGAAAGTGTCCCGAATGGACGTCCCAAATGGCAGAAAGGTTCCCAACTGGACAGCCCAAATGGCAAAAAGGTTCCCGAATGGACAGCCCAAATGGCAGAAAGTTTCCCGAATGGACAGTCCAAATGGCAGAAAGTTTCCCGAATGGACAGTCCAAATGGCAGAAAGGTTCCCGAATGGACACTGCACTGGAGTGGAATGGCAGAAAGTGTCCCAAATGTACATTTCCCTAAACGCACTTGTCCAATTGGAAACCCTTAATTTGGGACCTCAGGGTTCCCGAATGGACGGCCCAAATGGCAGAAAGTGTCCCGAATGGACGGACCAAATGGCAGAAAGTGTCCCGAATGGACGGCCCAAATGGCAGAAAGGTTCCTGAATGGACAGCCCAAATGGGAGAAAGGTTCCCGAATGGACAGCCCAAATGGCAAAAAGGTTCCCGAATGGACAGCCCAAATGGCAGAAAGGTTCCCGAATGGACAGCCCAAATGGCAGGAAGGTTCCCGAATGGACAATGCACTGGAGTGGAATGGCAGAAAGTGTCCCAAATGTACATTTCCCTAAACGCACTTGTCCAATTGGAAACCCTTAATATGGGGACCTCAGGGTTCTCCAATGGACGGCCCAAATGGCAGAAAGGTTCCCGAATGGACGGCCCAAATGGCAGAAAGGTTCCTGAATGGATGTCCCAAATGGCAAAAAGGTTCCCGAATGGACAGCCCAAATGGCAGAAAGGTTCCCGAATGGACAGCCCAAATGGCAGAAAGGTTCCCGAATAGACACTGCACTGGAGTGGAATGGCAGAAAGTGTCCCAAATGTACATTTCCCTAAACGCACTTGTCCAATTGGAAACCCTTTATATGGGGACCTCATTGTTCCCAAATGGACAGTACATTTCACACTAACTCTAAGTGGTGCTTTTCCTGTATCTCTTGAACGGAAGGTCGTAGAGACTCAGGACAAAGACTGGTGTGTTGGTCTTGCCTGACATAGTATATGTGGACCTTGGTCCCAGGTCTTTACGACCTTCAGAAAAAAAGTTATTCAAAATCCAAACAGGCCAAAACTCTGGTTCGTGTACTTCCCGAGGTCCTATCGATTCGAGACCACTTTAGATCGTCTCGGGGTGTGCAAAAAACCCCAGAGAGGGGGAGAAGCGCGGGCAGTGCCTGCGCTTCTCCCCCTCTCTGGTCTTGGGGAATTAGGCTCTGGCAGTTTAACACCCAAACACCAGAGAGGGGGAGAAGCGCGGGCACTGCCTGCGCTATTCCCCCTCTCTGGTCTTAGGGACGTCCCATTTGGAATGGCAAAAAGTGTCCCAAATGTACATTTCCCTAAATGCACTTGTCCAATTGGGAACCCTTTATATGGGGACCTCAGGGTTCCCAAATGGACAGTGCCATGCCCAGCTATGTGAAGCCATTGCTGGGTCAGCACTGTCCATTTGGGAACCCTATATATGGGGACCTCAGGGTTCCCAAATGGACAGGGCTTACCCAGCAATGGCTTCACATAGCTGGGTAAGCACTGTCCATTTGGGAACCCTATATATGGGGACCTCAGGGTTCCCAAATGGACAGGGCTTACCCAGCAATGGCTTCACATAGCTGGGCATGGCCCCCAAGACCCTGGCTCTGGAAGTGGAACACCCAAACACCAGAGAGGGGGAGAAGCGTGGGCAGTGCCTGTGCTATTCCCCCTCTCTGGTCTTGGGGACCTTGGATCTGGCAGTTTAACACCCATACACCTTATGCATTCCACTTTAGATAATTGGTTGTGCATTCTGATTGGCTGAGAAGCCAATCAGAATGCACAACCAATTATCTATTTTTACTCTATTTCTACACATCGGATTTCCCTCATCTTTACAACAGTGACTCGGTATGAAGATAGGATGACTCAGTTCAAATTTCATCCTTCTAGACTATTCCATTGCTGAGATATGATCGCTTCTTTTTTTAATGTTTTTATATTAAAGGTGAAAGGGGAAATATCCACTTGTTCCGATCTTCTTCATTTTTACAGCATTTATTCATTTTTGGGAAAGGGTGATACAGCTAAAATTTCAGCCTCCTAGCCCAAGGCGTTGTGGAGATATGGCCCTGTCCATTTGGGAACCCACAGGTCCCCATATAAAGGGTTTCGAAATGGACAGGTTTCCCTAAATGTACGCTAACCCTAATTAGGGTCTGGCTGCGGATTTTTATCCAGAAAATGGGTTTTTGGGGGGGTCTCGACGTTTTGCCTTTTTTGACCCCTTTCCCGGGGGACTATAATTTATTCGCTTACAGCTCCGGAATCCTGGGATTTTTCCGAACATTTTAGCGAAAAAAACGGCTTCCTACGACCTTCGTGTCAGAAGTTGAAAAAATTGCAGTGGCGCAGAAAATTAAAGGGGGCGCTGGACTTTTATCCGAGACCCAACATCTCCTCCCTCACTTCCTAACCCAGTCATTTTTGGTCTGACCAATCACAGGCCAGCCCTTCTTCTCTGTATAGGGCCATTATGTCAGTATAGCACCCTAACTTTGCTAACATCACCTTCTCTGCCCAATCAGCTGACCCTGTTGCTTCATTACCCAGTTGACCCTAAGCCCAGTTGTACATGTCCAAGAACCCAAGGCAATGTGTGGTCTTACCCCAGGGCTCAATTCAGTATCTCGCTCAGATCACACGGTGCTATTTTGGAGCCATAATTCTATTTACGTCATAATAAATAGCTACAATTGGCTGAAGATCAACAAAAGTCATCGGCCCACTTGCTGAGGCATAAGAAGTTAAACAGGGCATTGGCCAATTTCTGCTGTGTAACTAACAGGCAGACTTTGCAAGTATATGACTGGGGCCTTTTCAGCCAAATATGGGTGTATGGACTTGCACTCACTTTTGCTGTAAAGCTGAGGTCTAACTGAACACTAGGACCCATGACTTGTCCATCTACCAGAACAGGAAGTGACCTAAATTTCACCCCAAAGGTCAGGAGGTCGTTTAAGACCACCTTCTCAGTATATCAATCCAAAACACCCAACATCTACCTTTAAGACACTTTATTGTAAAAAAGAACACTGAGTTGAGCTCCAAATGGGGTCAAACCTTAACAGAAGACTCACAGCTGAGGTCTACCTGAACACTAGGACCCATGACTTGTCCATCTACCAGAACAGGAAGTGACCTAAATTTCACCCCAAAGGTCAGGAGGTGGTTTAAGACCACCTTCTCAGTATATCAATCCAAAACACCCTACATCTACCTTTAAGACACTTTATTGTAAAAAAGAACACAAACCTTAACAGAAGACTCACAGCTGAGGTCTACCTGAACACTAGGACCCATGACTTGTCCATCTACCAGAACAGGAAGTGACCTAAATTTCACCCCAAAGGTCAGGAGGTGGTTTAAGACCACCTTCTCAGTATATCAATCCAAAACACCCTACATCTACCCTTAAGAGGCTTTAATGTAAAAAAATAAACACTGAGTTGAGCTCCAAATGGCGTAAAAACCTAAACAGAAAACTCACAGAGACGCTACCATCCATGATACCCAACCCACATAGGGGCCCCAACCACCAGGGCTCAATTCAGTGTCTCACTCAGATCACACGGTGCTATTTTGGAGCCATAATTCTATTTACGTCATAATAAATAGCTACAATTGGCTGAAGATCAACAAAAGTCATCGGCCCACTTGCTGAGGCCTAAGAAGTTAAACAGGGCATTGGCCAATTTCTGCTGCGTAACTAACAGGCAGACTTTGCAAGTATATGACTGGGGCCTTTTCAGCCTTATATGGGTGTATGGACTTGCACTCACTTTTGCTGTAAAGCTGAGGTCTACCTGAACAGTAGGACCCATGACTTGTCCATCTACCACAACAGGAAGTGACCTGAATTTGACCCCAAGGGTCAGGAGGTCATTTAAGACCACCTTCTCAGTATATCAATCCAAAACACCCAACATCTACCTTTTAGACCCTTTAATGTAAAAAAACATTGAGTTGAGCTCCAAATGGGGTCAAATCTTAACAGAAGACTCACAACTGAGGTCTACCTGAACACTAGGACCCATGACTTGTCCATCTACCAGAACAGGAAGTGACCTAAATTTCACCCCAAAGGTCAGGAGGTCGTTTAAGACCATCTTCTCAGTATATCAATCCAAAACACCCAACATCTACCATTAAGAGCCTTTAATGTAAAAAAACACTGAGTTGAGCTCCAAATGGCGTAAAAACCTAAACAGAAAACTCACAGAGACACTACCATCCATGATACTCAACCCACATAGGGGCCCCAACCACCAGGGCTCAATTCAGTGTCTCGCTCAGATCACACGGTGCTATTTTGGAGCCATAATTCTATTTACATCATAATAAATAGCTACAATTGGTTAAAGATCACCAAAAGTCATCGGCCCACCCGCTGAGGCCTAAGAAGTTTCCTTATGTCTGTGTCCATGTGGGAATATTTTTGACATTTGCAATTGTCCATTTGGGAACATTTTTGACATTTAGGTTGACATTTGGGAACATTTTTGACATTTGCAATTGTCCATTTGGGAACACCGACCCCCCATTCAAATGTATGCTGAATGTCAAAATATAAGGAATAGAATTGACCCTTACATTTTGACATTTGGCATACATTTGAATGGGGTGGTCAGTGTTCCCAAATGTCAAAACCCCCAATTAAAGACTTGTTATTGACGTATTGGTACGAAATTGATGTATGTCCAATAATAGAGTCTGCTTTACAAGGCTGACCTGGTTCCACATCCAACGGATGCTCCTGAAAGAAGTTAGCTCACCAAAGCGTCTACACAGTCAGCGCTTCATATGCTGAATATAGCTTCCAAGATAGGATTTTTGGTCCAACTTTCAGCCCATTTGAGTCATTGTCTGAGAAAATATGAACACTCGAAACGTTGACATTTGGGTATAACTCCCCATTCATTTTTCCTATCCAAATTTCCCCATTCAATTGTATGAGGGGTGTCACGCTTCCCCACACAGCAATGCTACGTGCTAGAAAGTCCAGACAAAGATGGGCGTGACCCATATGGGCGTGGCAACAACATATTAAAAAATCAGGGCACTGACATGTTTAGAAAAAAATTCTCTCCAATCTGACCAACTTTGACAGTGGGTGTTCCACCAGTCAATCCTCACACCATCCTCACTTGATTTTTCTAAATAAACCTATTTTTTTTCTAGATGCCCAGAGGGGGTTTGGTCATGTGGGCTTGTGTGGGAAGGCCCAACTTCATCAACATTCACGCGGCCGTGTCCACGCATGTGAGCTCTCTTCAGTCACTCGTCCTGCAGCAGTATTGCAATTAAAACTCTGATGGCTTTACTAACAGTACCAATCTGTTTGTGTCCCTCTCTTCTACTGTCTCCAGGCAAAGAACGTCCACTCCTCGGAGGTGAGGGCCAAGATGGTCACATTCATGTGCCGCAACACCTCGACCGCGGACAAATTCTATGCTTTGAATTTGGACGTTCAGCAGTCAATGGAGATGCGGCGGAATTTTGGGGAGGCCATGTCTGTCTCCACCACCCCTGCCTCCACCTCTGCAGCCGCCTCCACCTCTGCAGCCACCTCAACCCCCACCACTCTCAAGGCCTCCAGGAAGAGGAAGCACACTTCCCCATCACCAGACACCAGCACGGATGAAGAGGGGGAGATCCCCTATCAGGAGTCTGGGGATTCCTGCATGGAGGAGGAGCTCCAGGAGCTGCAGGAGGAGGAGGAGGAAAGCTATTTATAAGTGGAAAGTGTAAGTCAATCTCTTTTAACCCAAAGAAAAGAAAATAAATCTCATTTTGTCCTGTTTAAAGTTGAGGCCTGAAAAGAATTCCAATCGAGACACTCAATGTGTGTTTTGTGTTTCCTCACCAGACGCCCGTAAAGAGCAGCAGCACTTACGAGCGATACAAGAATGTGATCGTGAGCATCAGCCCGCTGGTGAAGGTTGCGCAGAAGGCAACAGCCCTCAGATCTAAAAAGAGGAGCGAAGAAATGGGGAAAAAAAACGGTGGAGAATATCCCTCTTCCCCAACCCATTTTGTAAATAGTTTTAATTAGAGTTTAATTATCGAAATCACAATATGGTCTACTGCAATTTTCGAATCGCAGGAGGCGCAATATTAAAGGAAAAATGTGTCAAAATGCAATTTTAAAATAATTGCAGTTCGATATTTTTTCAAAATTGTTCAGTGTTATATTTTTTGTATATTGTGTTCGTTTTGGATTGCTGTGTTGAATAGTGTGCTTTATAAACATTTTATAATTTTTATATATATTTTTTTATATTTTTATATTTTATATATATTTATAATATTTCTTTTAATGTCTAGTAGTTTTGAAAATTTTTACAAAATGTTTGTTGTGTGGTTTTAATAAATATTTTTCTTACTGTTTTAATCACAGTGGTCTCCTGCTTATTCACTTATACTGACCCTCATAATGTATTGAAACAATATTGAACACGTGACTATATGGACTTATTGTTATGAAATTGAAATATGTTCCATAATAGAGGGTCCTCTTGAACCTGATCTCTTGAACCTCTTGAACCTGATCTGGTTGACATTTGGGAACCCTGAACACCCCATTCAAAGGTATGCTAAATGTCAAAATATAAGGGTCAATTCTATTCCTAAAATTTTGAGATTTGGCATACATTTGAACGGGATGGTCGGTGTTCCCGTTTGTCACTGTGACCAAAGTAGGTGCCTTAACCCCTCTTTTTGGTTTTTAAAGCTCTTTTGGTCACAGTGACAAACATGAACACTGACTACTCCATTCAAAGGTATGCTGAATGCCAAAATATAAGGAATAGAATTGACCCTTACATTTTGACATTTAGCATGCCTTTGAATGGGGTGGTCAGTGTTCCCAAATGCCAAAGACCAAATAATGACTTGATGTTGACTTATCAATGTGAAATTGAAATATGTTTCATAAGAGAGGCTCCTCTTCAATCCTGAACTGGTTCCAGCCTATTCAAATGCATATACTAGCTGTTGACATTTGGGAACACCGCCCCCCCAGTCAAACGTATGCCGAATGTCAAAATATAAGGAATAGAATTGACCCTTAAATTTTGACATTTAGCATACCTTTGAATGGGGGGGTCGGTGTTCCCAAAAGTCAAAGACCAAATAATGACTCGATGTTGACCAATCAATGTGAAATTGAAATATGTTTCATAAAAGAGGATCCTCTTGAATCCTGAACTGGTTCCAGCCTATTAAAATGCATATATTAGGTGGATGGTCAGTGTTCCCAAATGTCAAAGACCAAATAATGACTTGATGTTAACTTATCAATGTTTAAAGAGAGAGGCTCCTCTTGAATCCTGAACTTGTTCCAGCCTATTCAAATGCATATATTAGCTGTTGACATTTGGGAACACCGACCATCCAGTCAAATGTATGCTGAATGTCAAAATAGAAGGAATACAATTGACCCTTAAATTTGGACATTTAGCATACATTTGAATGGGGTGTGAGTGTTCCCGTTTGTCAGAGTGACAAACGAGATCATTTTTGACACAGGGCTTGACATACCGGAACAATTTTGACATTTCGGATGAGCTTCCAGGTGTGTGTCGACCCGTTTGTCAAAAGGGTTAGGGTTAGTAAGTAAGTCGGACCGGAACCAACTTTTTCACCCCGGGGTCACGGCCGAATATTAATGCGGATCTCGCCGGTTCCCGATTTTTAGGGGCCCCCGTTTGGGCAGGAAGGGATCGTCATTTTGGGACCGTTTTTCCCTAACGCGTCAATGGTAAGAGTTGCTAAATGTCAAGTGAGCCCTAAGGGGGGTAAGTATAAGTGAATAAGCAGGAGACCACTTTGATTTAAAACAGCAAAAACTATTTATTGACACAACCACATAGCAAACAATGTTCTTTATTTTAATTGCTAATACTTTGTTTTGGAAATGAAGCTGTTCCTCCTGGTTGTTGTCCCTCCCTGTCTGCACAAAAGGGTGGTTGTTACAAATGTGCAGAATATTTTACACTTGGTTGTCTTCTGATGTGATCTGAAATTATTGTTCCAACCTCTTCCTTTAAAATGCTCTGAACTGTTTTTTTACCAGTATAAAGTATTAAGTATAAAGTTTAAGAAATATAAAGAACATTTAGAAATAGTATAAACAATCCAAAAATATCAAATGTCTTTTAAAATGAACATAGAATAAAAATACAGAAATATTAAACACTTTAAACATATGAATTATTTTTTAAAATGAAAATAGAACAAAAATACAAAAACATTCAACTTTATACTAATCTTTTTTCCAAGCCCTGATGGCTGCTCTTTTCGCCCTGGAGGTGATCCTTGGTGCCGCCTTCATCTTGCCCTCCGGGCTGAGGCTCACCATCACCTTTTCGTAGCGCTCCATAGCGCTGCTGTGCTTTGTGGGCGTCTGGTGAGAAAACACAAAACACACATTGAGTGTCCCGATCGGAATTCTTTACCGGCCTCAACTTTAAACAGGACAAAATGTGATTTCTCCTCTTTGGGTTAAAAGAAACTGGCACGTCCATACTTACACGTTCCGTCTTATCTGAAGGGGCTTCCACCTTGTCTCCCTCCTCGTCTTCCTCCTCGTCTTCCTCTCCCTTCTCCTCTTCCTCCCCCTCCTGCATCTCCTGCTGTATCTCCCAGAGCTCCTCCTCCAGTCAGGAATCTCCAGACATTTGAATAATAATAATAATAACTTTATTTATATAGCACCTCTCAAAACTACCGTTACAAAGTGCTTCACAAACAAAGACAAATAAAAGAAAGCAAGAATTAAATCATCATCAACAAAATAAAATAAAGTAACAAATAAAACAGTTAAAAATAAAGATGACATTGTGGATAAAAGTAACACATAAAAGAAACAGTTAAAAACAAGTACAGATAAAACAAGTACAGATAAAACAATTAAGAAAAATTAAGAAAAAGCCATACGGTAAAAGTAAGTCTTGAGAGAGGATTTAAAAGAGGGCAGTGAATTTTCTAGCCTAAGTTCCTCAGGTAAACTATTCCAAAGGGTTGGAGCCCTAACAGCAAAAGCCCTGTCACTCTTGGTCTTTAGTCTAGACCGGGGAATAACTAGCAGGGCCTTATCAGAGGATCTCAAGCTGCAGGCTGGTGAGTACTGAGTTAAAAGCTCAGCCAGGTAGCTTGGTGCCATATCATGCAGGGCCTTAAAAGTAAAGACTAAAATTTTAAAATCAATTCTAAAACGGACAGGCAGCCAGTGAAGGGAAGCTAAAATAATGGAGATATGATCATGCTTTCATGATCCTGTTAAAAGTCTGGCGGCTGCATTTTGGACACCCTGAAGCCTTGTAATCAGGTTTTGGCCAAGGCATGTAAACAAGGCATTACAATAATCCAGACGAGAAGTGATAAAAGCATGAATAACTCTTTGAAGATCATTAAAAGTAATAAAAGATCTAATTCTAGAAATGTTCCTCAGGTGAAAGAAACACGACTGAGCTAGCCTTTTAACATGGGACTCGAGAGTGAGGTTCTGATCTAAAATAACTCCGAGGTTCTTAGCAGTAGGTACCACATTTTGGGCTAGATTGCCAAGAGCAGGTAGAACTTGGCTAGGTCAGACGGTTTGCAGGACAAGTACAGCTGAGTGTCGTCAGCGTAGCAATGAAAAGAAATATCATGCTGTTTGATAATGTGGCCCAAAGGGAGTAAATAAAGAGAAAATAAAATTGGTCCTAGAATAGAGCCCTGTGGCACCCCATACAAAGACAATGCTTCAGAGGAGGTAAAGCCATCAACAGACACAACAAATTTTCTGTTAGAGAAGTACGAGGAGAACCACTGGAGGGCAGTCCCTGAGATACCAACCCAAGATCTCAACCTTTCAATCATAATGCTATGATCCACCGTGTCAAAAGCGGCGCTAAGATCAAGCAGAACCAGCACAGAGCATTCACCTGCATCAGCCTTCATCAAAATATCATTAAAAACACGTACAAGGGCAGTCTCTGTGCTGTGTTGCTGTCGGAAACCTGATTGAAATTTCTCAAAGATGTTATTATTGATCAAGACTTCCAACAATTGGTTTGAGACAATTTTCTCTAGGATTTTTGAAAAAAGGGAAGCTTGGATATTGGTCTATAATTGCTATGGTCAGAGAGATCAGAACCAGGTTTTTTGAGAAGTGGCTGGACACTAGCAGTCTTGAAATAATCGGGAACACAACCAGAAAATAAAGAACTGTTGATAATTGAAAGCAGGTATGGGGCTACACTATCTAGAACTTGTAATAAGAATTTGGTAGGTATTATGTCCAGTGGACTTGATGATGGTGTCATGTGTGAAACAGTTTCAATTCATTCTTGGATAGTAATTTCATTAAAAACACACAAGGTATCCAGCTGAGGACCAGATAAGTTGGATACAGAAGTAGGGGGGTGAATCTTCGATCGAATGTCCTCAATCTTGTCATGAAAAAGGTTAAAAACTTTTCGCAGGAGAACACCAGGAGAACCAGGGTTGACTAAACGATTAATGGTCTTAAATAAGAACCTAGGCTTGTGCTGGTTAGAGGTAATGAGCTCTGAAAAATATTTTGCTCTTGCATCTTTAATTTCACTGTTATAAGATTGTAATACAAATTTCATATGCTCATAGTGTACTGAGAGTTTTGATTTCTTCCACTGTCTCTCAGCCTTCCTACATTCCCTTTTCAGGCCACAGATTCTTTCAGTAATCCAAGGAGATACAGTAGATGATTTTAGTTTGGATATACATTTTAGTGGTGCAACGTTATCTAAAGTACTTGTGCACACATCATTAAAACAGTTCACCAAATCATTAGAGTTTGAGAGTAAATTTAAAGATTCAGCAGACTTCACAAATAATGAGGAGAAGCTTGAAGCACTAGTGTCATTACAGATGCGTGAGCAAAACAGAGTTAAAAAGAATACATAAATGATCAGAGATAAAAATGTCTTTTAAAACCAAAGATGATAAATCCAGACCCAAAGTAAAAACTAAGTCCAATGTATGGCCATATTTAGGAGTAGGGCCAGACACATGTTGCATGAAATTAAAAGACTCCATAATGTTTAAAAATTCAGTAGCAAAGCTGTCAGAAATGTCATCAACGTGGATGTTAAAATCACCACAAATCAAAACTTTGTCGTGATGGAGAACAATTGAAGTTAAAAACTCTGACAGTTCAGGCAAAAACTGGGTACTGGATTTTGGAGGATGATAAATTACAACACAAAGGACAGGATCTGTGCAATAAGTTTTTACAACAAGGGCCTCGAAGCTGGAGAGGTCGTTGGAAGGTAACAGGCCACATTTAAAAGAGTTTTTAAATACAACACCTAGCCCACCGCCCCGACCATGAGCCCTGGGGGAGCTGATAAAATCATAATCTGGGGGGCATAATTCTAAAAACAAGCTGTGCTCACCTGGTTTGGACCAGGTCTCAGTAAGAAACATAAAATCAAGATTTTCAGATAAAATAAAATCACTTAAAATAAAAGTCTTATTTGAAAGGGATCGTGCAATTAAAAGAGCTAACTTAGCATCAGTAGTGGTAATAGGCACAGAAGGTTTAGCAGCAAGAGAAACAGGGCAAAGGTTCCTTTTGGTTAGGTGGGTCTTTCTAAGTGCTGTTGACAATCTATTAGTTATTAAAACTGGGATTTTAGCAGTACCTGATTTTGAGGCAGGGAGACAAAAGGCAGGGTTTTCTGGGCGTCATACTGTAAAGGCCTTGCAGGAGTGTAGAGCCAGTTCAATGTTTGTGGAAAAAAACAAGTGATCCTGAGTGGTTTGGGTGGAGACGGTCCCGTTAAAAAAGTTCTGGTTAAGAAAGGAAGTAAAGTTATCCACGAAAGGGATATCTCTATTCCTACAATAGCCCTTTAACCAAATATGAAGCTGGCGTAGACGGCTGAACTTCACATCACCAAAACGTGGGGGGGGGGCAGCGGACCGGAGATGACGCACTGCTTCCCGGTGTCCAGCAGACTGTCCACGAGGCGCACGAAATCCTCTTTGAGAATTTCCGACTGTTGATTTTTTAAGTCGTTGGTGCCGACGTGGACGACGACTGCAGAAGCAGAGTTGTGAGTCTGAATCAGCTGCAGAGCGGTGGGTGTAATGTCCTTTACGCACGCACCTGGATAGCAAAAAGTTTGGCCACTGCGCACCGCTATGTGCCTGACCATAGAGGTGCCGACGACAAGCACCGCAGGTGGGCGCCGCGTCGAGGCGAGTGCAGAAGGTGGGCGGCCAGGGAGAGCGGCAGCAGAGGAGTCCCGATGAACCGCAGCAGCAGCCGAGCCGGGAAAGCACAGACCCCCTGGAGGAGGAGCAGGTTGACGGTCCAAATTTATGGCAGCAGGGCAGTCCCGACGTTCAGCGATCCGGCCGTGGGAGCCGAGCCGGCCCTCGGCGGCGCAGGAAGTAGATGGCGCCAAGTTCAAAACGAAGTCTGCGGCAGCGGTGGAGCCACCATCCAGCTCGGGAGCGGAGGGCTGGGCAGAAGATGGATGGTCGCCCAGCTGGAGGGTCACTGGAGAGTGCGGTCCATCCCCACTGTCCAGGGATTGGAATTTATTGCTCAGCTGAAGAGCGTCAGATGAGAGCGGTCGGAGGGAGCGTTTAGCACGACCCTTGCCACTCTTGACCAGGACCCACGGCTCCGAGTTGCAGGGAGTGGAGCAGGCTTGGGACTTGGGTTTAGCCCTGAGGATGGGCCACATGTCATCGCCCAGAGCCAGGACGTTGGCTGAAAGGATCGGCTCCCCACCGGTGGTGACAGAACCAGACCAGGGAAGAGTGGCATCGTTGTGTGCGACAGAGGCTGAGCACTCGGTGGACGGACTGGCGCCTCTGTTGCCGCAGCAGGAGGAGCCCAAAGCGGAGAGATGTTTAGCTTGGGAAGTGGCAACAGAGGAGAACCCCAGGATTAGCTCATCCTTGTTCTTCAGATCCCACTTCAGCCGTCTGATGTCGTCTTGCAACTGTGAGTATGCCGGCAGGCAGTGTCCACACACAGGCATGATGATGTTGTTTCAGAGGCCAGCTAGCAATAGCAACCAGGCTAAAAACAAGCCTAGCTAAGCTAGCCTGGCGAAGGTGTAGTCTCTCGCACAAAGACCACAATCAAGACTTCAGACTTCAATCAAGACTTTCTGTCATAAATTAAAAACATTGGAAAGAAATACAGCTTATTTCCTCCTCAAACTGAAAAAAAAAACCGAACTCCTCAAATCAGTACACGGAGGCAAAAAACCAGTGTGTAATAAATCTAATAACAGTTAGCTAGCTGTTGCTAACAATAAGTTAGCTCTCCAGCATAGTTAACGTTAGCACACAAACAGTTAGCGCTAAGCTGAATAAAATTTAGCTAACAGCTAACACTAGATAAAAGTTCGCTCTTTTGTTCTTGTTCTCACTTTTGACTCGTTGGCTCTTTTCGTTAGATTACAGGTTCAAGCAAATGACAGACTGTCTAACACTGTCTATTACTGCCTCTTCAGCTGGGACGCCATAGACAGTAAATGAGGAAGTCCAATCTGGACACAACATATTTGATATGGAACTTCCCCCTCCTCTTCTGTCTCGAAGTGAGATGAGGAATTACGGTGCGTTCTTTTTCTGGAGGTCTTGCGAGAGGTGGAGGCGTCTGCAGAGGTGGAGGCGGCTGCAGAGGTGGAGGAAGGGGTCTTGGAGACGGTCTCCTCAAAATGCCGCCGCATCTCGCGAGACTGTTCGATGTCTAGATGCAAGGCATAAAACCTGTCCGCTGTGGACGTATTGTGGCACATGAATGTGGCGATTTTCTCCCTCAACTCTGGAGTATGGACGTTTTTTGCCTGGAGACAGTAGAAGAGAGGGACACAAAAAGTTTGGTACTCTTAGTAAAGCCAGCAGAGTTTTAATTGCAATAATGCTGCAGGACGAGTGACTGAAGAGAACTCACGTGTGCGGACACGGCTGTTCTGATGTCGATGAAGCTGGGCTTTCCTGGTAAGCCCATCTCCACCCAGGCCTCCTGCATGTAGTGGAGCATGTTTCTTCCCTTTCCCGGTGGTGAGAAAAACCAGCTTGTTACGGGGCCGGCACTTCTCCCTGAGTTGCAGCCATGTCTCCAGCCACTGGTATTCTTCAGGTTCTAAATAGATCTGGGCCTCCCCGAAGTCTCGACTGGTTTTGTGCTCGCTCACCTGCAATACACAGAAAACAGACAGACGCCCGGACCCTGTCAGATGAAACACTTCTAATAAAACTCAAATTATAACCACACATCTGTCAAGACCCTGATACTTACACAGATCACAAAACCGTCAGCTGACTCGGTGTCAGTCTTGGCAGCCAAGACCTCATCCACTGTCATGTTTATGAGCACTCCGGGCCGGTGTCCGTATATCGCAGCCACAAAGGCTGAAAAGTAGCCATAAAACCGGTAACGGAGCTGCTGTGTGTGGTTGTTCTTCATTTCCTCTGAGAGGAGGACACGGCAAAAGAAAGAGCACAGAAACTGTTTCAGCACCTTGGAGAAAGACACAGATACACACACACACAGGCTAAACTGTCCATTATGCACACTTATCCAGCAGCTCTGGGATTTTGGCCCTGGCCAGCTCCCGGCACCTCTTCAGGGCTTCCCTGGAGATGACCTTGATCAAAATCAAAGCAACAAATCCAAAGATCCATTTTTTACATTTCCTGCATTCTTCTTCCTTGTCAAAACCTGGTGCCTTCATTGGCCCTGGACAGCTCCCGGCACTTCCTCAGTGTCTCCTTTGAGATAATCTTGGACATCTTCCTGGCCTTCACTTTGAGTTGGTGCAGGACCACCTTCTTATCGATGTTGGTCAGGGCTGCTCTCACAGCCCTGACCACACCGGTGAACTGAGTCTGTGACAAGCGACAGAGATGTGGTGGGGTTTCCTTCATATATTCCAGGAATTTCAAAACATTCCTCAACTAAAATTTTGTGGTTGTTATTGCCTTCCCCGTTGTTCCCAGGTGTTGTAACCATCTGCAAAAGCACAAGGTTGGACTTTGTCACTGTTCACAGGCTTGTGTCATAATCGCTTAATAACAATTTATTAGGAAAGCCACACTTACAATTACAATTACAATCAAAGCTGCAAGCAGCGATGATCGGGCCCTCGCGCCTTCGTGCATGTCGGGTTGCGCCGCAGCTGAAGGGTTTTATTGCGGGTATGTAGATGTGTTCAGGCCTGGACTCTTATCGGACGTTGTATGAAGGAGATAAATATCACTTCCTGTGTCCACTATGTGGCGCTAGAGAACAAACACTAAATATACAACATGTTGCTGTATATCATGTGTAGACCTCACCATGTAAATTCCATGTCAATCGGATGATGTTTGTCACTTAAAGCTGACTTCCTGTTGTCAGTAGGTGGCGCTATGACAATGACTCAATATTGACATGTAGATGTGTTCAGGCCGGGACTCTTATGAAGCATGAGAAATTTGGGGAAGATTGGATGATGTACATTCAAGTTACAACAACTTCCAGTTTCATGTCCACTATGTGGCGCTACAGAACACCCACAAATTATCTGTCATCTTGCTGTATATCATGTGTAGACCGCACCATGTAAATTTCATGTAAATCGGATGATGTTTGTCACATAAGTGTGTCTTCCTTTTGCCGGTAGGCGGTGCTATACAGGTGCTATACAGAACAAAACACTATAATGGTTCAACCAGAGTGACAACTGAAAGGGCAGAAAGAGACAAAGATACCTCTGAGCAACAAAGAAATAAGAATATCAGAAATCACCAGTCATTGGTAAAAGAAACAAAGAAAAGTTTAAATAGGAACAGGTTCATGTTTCAGTGTCAACTGCAAAAGAATGCACAAACAATCTGAAATTAACAGGTGTGTATACAGTGCTCATATGAAAATGTAAGCTAGTTAAATAACAAATATGCAGATTATACTGGCAATGTAGTGCAAACTGGCCAGCAGCAGAGAAATGGCATCATTAGGAAGGCAGCACTGCCATCTAGTGGATAGTAGAAATATGTGCAGGATATTATTACTGTTTCATGCTCAAACAGATTGTTTGTCTTGTCATGTTAATGTTATTAAACTGCTCTGAGTTTTCCGGATTATTAGACACTGTGTGACTGGTTATGATATTTCCGGAGGAGTTAATCTAAACAAACACAGTAAGAATATGAAGAAAAAAGAGATTTTATGAGTTAAGTACCTCCTCAGTTTCAGCTGGTCCATTATATGTGGTGTTATGCTTTTGTTATGTCAGTAACTGGTAATATTTAGCTATGATTCCTTTGGGGACTGGAGTTTGAGGATACAAGTTAGAAACTTGTTTTTCTTTGAAAATGTATCACAGGGTTTGCCTTAACTGGTATTTGAACTTATGTTTAAATACTCTTTCTTAAATATGAATTCATATTTATCATAAAATCAATAAGCATTATTGTTGATGTGACATTTACAAATGTGTGGTCGTAATTGTACAAGTAGAATGTATTCTCCTGTGAAAAGGTCAAATTTAAATGTACTTTTGCAACTGGATAGGACAGGATATCTGAAGGTGTAGTCACTCAGTTCTGCCACCAGAGGGAGTGCACACCAAAGCGAGCACTACACATCACAGTAAACTGAAAATTGGTGACTTCATGTGGGATTTAGGTCATGGCACCAAGAGACTTTTTTTTAAGTCTGGAGATGTTACATATGTCTACCAAAATTTGTACGTCTAGGTGAAACATACCTCGAGGGCTCCTCCGTTGAAATCTTTAGGGGGCGCTATGGAGCCCCCTTGCCACACCCTAAGCCCAAGACCCATATCACACAACAAAGCACATCCCTTCTGACCTGTGTGCCGAGTTTTGTGAGTCTTCAAGCATCTAAAGCGCCTGAAAAACAGCGTCCTATGTAATGGCGAGGAATGCGTCGCCATGGTAACAGCGTTTGACAAAAACTCCAAAGTTTCACAAAGTACCATCTTCAAAGTCTTACAACTTAGCTACCCAAATTTTAGGTGGGTCTGCATAACCTGCTAGGACTAGTAAATAAAAGTATAGGACCTATAACTTCTTGTTGCCAGCAGGTGGCGCTATGACTATGACTCAATATTGACATATAGATCAATAGACAATCTTGACAGTATATCATCATCAAGGTCTTAAGGCTTTTCTGACCACATTTCAGGTGAATCTGGCTAGCATGCTCAGAGGAGTGCATCAAAGTATAAAAATTGTCATTTCCTGTTGCCAGTAGGTGGCGCTATGACTATAAAGGAATATTGGCATGTAGATGTTTTCAGGCCGGGACTCTTATCAGACATGAGAAGTTTGGGGGAGATTGGACGGTGTATATTCGAATTAGAACAATTTCCTTTTTCATGGCAAAACGTCGAAATTCGCCGCATCGCCACGGCAAGGGTGTTCCACAAAAACTCAAGCTTTTAATAACTTTTCATCGCAAAGGTCTTAAGATGACACTGACCAAATTTGAAGTCGTTCTGATTAATTCTGTAGGAGGAGTTCGTTAAAGTACAACTCCTGCAAATGGCAAAAAAAACGCCAAAATTGGACAGTAAATACAAAATGCCCAACTTCATGTTGTGTGTAGGGTATGGCTCCATGAGACTTTTATGTACGTCCTGGGATGTTACATATGCCTACCAAATTTCATACATGTAGGTGAAACCGCATTGTGGGGCTTCAACTTTTCTTCAACTTTCTTCAAGGTTTTTGTGGTGGCCGAAAGGGGATGTTACTAAGACAATGGAAGTCTACCGGATGAATGTTCATCTTTTTGGTGCCGTATCATCTCCAAGTATTGCTAACTTTGCCTTGCAGCGAACAGGAAATGATAACTCAGACAAGTTCAGCATGGAGGTACCTGACACAATTAAGCATAGCTTCTATGTTGATGATTGTCTCAAATCTGTGGCTTCTGTGAGTCAAGCGATCAAGCTGACAAAGGACCTCAGGGAAGCATGCTCTCAAGGAGGCTTTACTCTAAGCAAATGGGTGAGTGTTGTGTATGGAGTGCTATACCGGCAGTAGAGGCTGTTAGCTTCACTTTCTGGTCTGTACTTAAGCATTGCAGCAAGTGCAATGAGATGCACGTGTAGATCAGGATCAGTGGCTGGGAGGCAACTTCATCATCAATCAGTGCTTCTCCTTTACCCTGAGGAAGGAGTCAAGGGATCCCTTCTCCATGAACTCGGTGATGATCATCACGGGGCTGCTCTTGGTCAACACTCCTTCCAGATGGATGATGTTGGGGTGGTCAAATTGGCCCATGATGGACGCCTCACTCAGGAAGTCCCTCCTCTGGCGTTCAGTGTAGCCCGTCTTCAGTGTCTTAATAGCCACCAAGATCTCTCCCTTCCCAGGCTGCCGGAGGTTTCCACTGCACACCTCCCCAAACTCACCTGACAGGAAGATGGAAGCAGACAATGGAGGGTGAATGACATTAAACTTAAGACGCTCCAGCTTTTACCTAAAAACGTTTACTATATTTCAACCTCAGCTACAGTATTATCATTTTATTTACTATTCATTTCATTTGTCTTTAAATCTCTTTAATTTGCAGTGGGCTGATGATATATGAACTAAACCAAAACTGTGTATATTTGGGATGATAAAAAATGAATATGGTACTGAGAATTATGTTGTATATAATTTGTCTAAAAATGTGCCCAGCTGAGATCTGGTATTTTACCACTTACTGTTGAAACTGGACAGTATGTTAATCCAGAAGAAGCAATTTGTTCAGTGTGTTTTCTGAATGATATAGAAAATGAATTCCATTTTGTTTTCTACTGTCCTTTTTCCTGGTAACTGTACAATACTTTGTTTAGTAAGACAAAAATAGATATTGATTTTCTAAGTATGGATGATGCACAAAGACTGAGGTGGCTGTTCACATATGAAACATATAAATTAGCCAGTTACTTGGAGAAAGCGATAATAGAAGCGATGATAGAAAGAGATAAGCTGTAGATATGTAACATTTCTTTTTTTGTGAACAGTTCATTTGGAATCTTTTGCTTATGTATTACCAGAGGATGCATGTTTTATAAAATAGCGGTGTCAGATGTGCCAGATGTTTGGCATGACACAGAAATAAAAACAGAAACTAAAAAACTAAACTAAAACTTAATCTAAACATTGTAGTTGTAAAAGACAGAATGAAATTCAAAGTAACTAAACTAGTCTCACTATCAGAGTTTTCTATGACATAATCTTGACAGGGATGATACATAAACTATGTTCTTATCTTGCTAGACAGTAATATGACATGTGGCATGGATATGGCCTGATGTACTAAGCCCTGAAAAGTTCCAATAAGTCCAGTAAGTCACCTTGTGAAAACCTCACCCACACTTCTCTGAGACCTGCCATCATTATCTTTTTCATGCACTGTCGTACTTCACCTGCACCGATCACTTGTTCAATCTTGACACAGGAAATGTCGATCTCCTTGGCAAACTCTCTCACTGCCTCATTAGGGTCTTCCTATGTGAAGGGGTCGATGTAGATCTTCATTCCTGGTGACACTTCAACAGAGAGATAAAAAGGACAGCAACAGCTATACACAGACAAAGCAGAAAAATAAAAACAGAGCTAAAAGATCCAGCAATTTCAATATACTCTCTCAAATCAAAACTTGCCTCATGATGCATCAGTGTTACTGGCTGTCAGTCTGATCATTGGACTCAATTATGCCAACAGCCTCTCTGATAACAACATACTTACTGTGACCACTGGTATAATGTTGGAGTTTGTCTGTGTACTCTGATTCTGGTCTGTCTCCTGAACTCCTCCTGCTGGGGACAAACACACACAGAACCTTGCATGACAGCAGGTCTCCCTGAAGTGAGCAAACTCCACCCACTGACAGAAAAACCTAGTAAGTGGACCCCTTAGTTGGGATTGTTTTGTCAAAACACAGAGCTCTATTTTTAAGTGTACAGTGAGGTTGGATATCAGTGAAGAAGTATTTCTGTCTGATGCATGTTTTTTTTTATTGTCTTGCTTGGTAACTTGGTTGTACAGTGTTGTGAACTTGACTGTAACCAAGTGATACAACACACACCTACTGCACTATACAACACTGTCGCTGTACTCCACCGATTTAGTGTCCGACTCACAATGGACGGTTTAAAAAAAGGATCGAAATTGATGCAACAAAACCAAAGATCCATTTTTTAAATTTCCTGCATTCTTCTTCCTTGTCAAAACCTGGTGCCTTCATTACCCAAAATGCAACTTGGACAGCTGCTTGGAGATTTGGGTGTGTTATACTAGCAGCGGCTAATGTAGCCTCGAGCCGCAAGCTCTGATGAATTGCCCCAAGTGACAACACTTGAGGTAAATCGTTCTTCATTTCCTCTAAGAGGAGGACATAGCAAAAGAAAGAGCACCAAAACCGTTTCAGCACCTTGGAGAGACACACACACACACACACACACACACAGGCTAAACTGTCCATCATGCACACTTATCCAGCAGCTCTGGGATTTTGGCCCTGGCCAGCTCCCGGCACCTCTTCAGGGCTTCCCTGGAGATGACCTTGATCAAAATCAAAGCAACAAATCCAAAGATCCATTTTTTTACATTTCCTGCATTCTTCTTCCTTGTCAAAACCTGGTGCCTTCATTACCCACAATGCAACTTGGACAGCTGCTTGGTGATTTGGGTGTGTTATACTAGCAGCTGCTGCTTTGCTGTCCAGTGTGATAGTGACGCCTGATGATGACTTTATAAATAATTACTCCTTTCAAAGTATTCACCTGATAAGGTAACATATTTAACAAACCTATCCAACTTCCCTCCAAGAAAAAAAAACACACTGCACAGTTAGATAGTCTTATATGTTCCATATCAATTTACTAAAATATCCATTATTACCTCTCCGCTGAACAAATAGCTCCAAATATGTCCATACATTGTTGTTTCGACCGGTTTTTAGCGCCGCTAACGAAGCTCCGCTAATTCAGTGAGGAACACGTTTCACTTCCTGTACACTCTTCACAATAAAAGCCTCCCGTTATTCAGTCATTTAAAGGCTTTTAATTTGAAGCAGTGAAGCAGGAAATGTTGGGTTTGCATTGGCGGCAAAGTTACATAACCCTAAATTTCACCCCAAAGGTCAGGAGGTCGTTTAAGACCACCTTCTCAGTATATAAATCCAAAACACCCAACATCTACCCTTAAGAGCCTTTAATGTAAAAAACACTGAGTTGAGCTCCAAATGGCGTAAAAACCTAAACAGAAATCTCACAGACACTACCATCCATGATACTCAACCCACATAGGGGCCCCAACCACCAGGGCTCAATTCAGTGTCTCGCTCAGATCACACGGTGCTATTTTGGAGCCATAATTCTATTTACATCATAATAAATAGCTACAATTGGTTAAAGATCACCAAAAGTCATCGGCCCACCCGCTGGCTAATTGGCCAGTTTCTGCAGCTTACCTGCAGGTTGACTTTGCAAGTGTCTGACTGAGGCCTGTTCAGCCAAATATGGGTGTATGGACTTGCATTCACTTTTGCTGTAAAGCTGAGGTCTACCTGAACACTAGGACCCATGACTTGTCCATCTACCAGAACAGGAAGTGACCTAAATTTCACCCCAAAGGTCAGGAAGTGGTTTAAGACCACCTTCTCAGTATGTAACTATATGTAAACCTTAATGATAGACAATCATCTTAAGATGAGGTAAAAAAAACAACTCAGTCCTAATGAATAATATAATCTCTAAACTGTCACATTATATTTTAACATTGCATGTGTCCATAAAACTGTTTTATATTCATGACATTGCTTAGACAGACTCAAATATACGGTCATCAGCCATCGGAGAAGTCCCAGTCTTTTTATATGCTGCCAATCCAGAACTAACAGGATGTGCAGGGAAACCCCCAACAACCCTGCAGCACTAATGCAAGATAGAGATACATACCAGTGGGGGTTGTAAAATGGACATTGCTGTATTCCTATTACATTTATTGATCCATCATCTGTGACATATGAGAACACGGCCATTTCAAATAAGGGAATAGTATACTGTGATTGTAAGTCAAGGTCTTATCCACCATAATATTCTGGATCTGGATTTAAACACACACACAACAAAAGTTGGTCATTCTGAAACAAATTCTACTTCCACCACATTTCCTTAGCCTAGTTTTCAGATCTCATGATTCACACGAGCCACTTATTTAAAGTGTTTAAAGGGGTCTGGTAGTCCCCCTCTCTAATATGATTTACATATCTTTACCTGACTCAAAGGATTGGACAGTGCTAAGCCAAAAATTGTCAAACTCAAAACAAATAAAACAAAACCATTGCCTTCCATTCAAATTTTATTTTAATTTTGTTGAAGAACAAATTTAGCTAGCTGTCACAACATTTGACTGCCACCATTATCTTTTTGTAGGCTTGACAAGCATCTCAGACTATAAGTTCTCCATGAAGCTAATTCATGGGGACTGGATCAAGGCTTAATTTCTTAGTTTGTTAAAGTCCTGCTGTGGTAGCACTGAATAGCAAACTACCCACATACATCATCAACATTCATTAAAAACTGTGGACATTCTTCTAAGTGGTATTTTGACATTCACAAACATCTTTTTCTTTACTCTTATCTCCACCTTAAAACAGTCTCACTCACTCAGTCACCCAGTTAACCACATTACCCAACTGAGAGCAATAACCTATACCCCCAATTTGAACAACTTGAACTTTTTTGACTTGAACTTGAACAGCAGATTTTGGATGAAGGTACTAGATCTTAGTGATGAGGTGGCTGACAAGCCTCTGGAGGTCCTGGGTTCAGCGCTGGGTAGTCCTCAGCACCTCCTCATGGTTTGCTTTCTCATCGCTGTCATAATCTGTCACGGCCTTGTTGGTGATAAGCGACAGACCCAAGACACGCAAGCCACAGTGACGAGCCACCACCACCTCTGGGACTGTGCTCATACCTAGACAGAGGGAAGAAGTCTGTTTCAGGTGCACTGACATGACTTGCAACATGAGGATATTTTGTGTACTGTGTGTCCTGAGGCTTGAGCACATACCCAGATGACATTTAATTATATAAATATATGTATATGAGACACTCCTGTGATTTATTATTGGGCTTCCATAAAGTTGGGAGACTTGCAAGAGATAGATTAAAAAGAATAGTCAAAATCGAAGCAGCAAAGGCAGAGATATACTGACTTTTAGTCTATAGTATGGATCAAGCGCCCAAAAGACTGGATCCTACATTTCCCATAATCCAACTTGACAGCGACTTTTGTTAGACCATCCCATGCCCAAATTCTATGCTCCCGGTTTATAACGCTGGCTTTCTGTTATAAATTAGCAATATCTACGTAAGCCATACTGAGATAACCCTGATGACGTCATCAGGGTTATCTCAGTTATTCTTTCTTTCTTTTCAAATTTCCCTGCACTGTCTACTGCATTGTTGCTATCAGTCACAATGTTGAGACTGACAGTTATAATTCTACAATTCTAATGTTATAACATTTCAAGAACCCTGGTTTCTTGATAAGGTCAGTACTGTCATTTTGGAACATTTGCCTGTTTGATATAAGTTTTGCATATTATTTGGTGGACGGTGTAGTAAGTGGCTTTGCTAGGGATGGAAATGTAAGCATAGTAAGCTGTGGCGTATGTAATAGCAGAAATGTCAGTAGTGAAATTGTAGCAGCAAGCTGTTAATGGTGAATTGACTTTATTAAATGATTTGCCAAAAGGCCCTGGAAATACATACTTTTCTGTGCTAAGCTATTTTTCAGTGGTTAAAGATTATTTATGTCACCTGACAAGGATGAAGGAACGAAATCACACAGGAACAGACAGAACTTCAAAGAGAACCAGATTAAGTGTCTACAGCCAGGCTAGCGGCTGTGTGATGCTTTGAGCTAAACGCTAACGTCAGCACGCTAACATGCTCACAGTGACAATGCTAACATCCAAATATTTAGCAGGTGTAATGTCTACCATGTTAACTATCTTAGTTTAGCGAGTTGCTAACATTTTCCAATTAGCACTAATCACAAAGTACAGCTGAGGCTAATAAGTTTGTCATTAGTTTTGCAGATATTTGGTCATAAAGCAAAGTATTGGATAAATTGAATTTTTTGGCCTAATGATGGCAATAGATGAAGCAAAGGGATTACCAACATTATTACAATCCATCCTGCCATTGTTATGGCAATCCATCCAATAGGTTTTGAGATATTCCAATCTGGACCAAAGTGGTGGACCAACCAACCAACAGACTGACATTGCCATTCATAGAGCCACATATGCTGAGTGTGTGGCTAATAAAAAGTGATTCTCATCTCATCTGAGTTTGCCAAGAAGAGCTTAAGGACCATAACACCAGACAAAGTCTAACACACCTTCCCAGAAAAGCTTAATGGCATATTTGTAATACACATTGTCTGGTGACAATTTACCTCAGTTAGCTTAGTCAAATCTTTTTGAGTTCAGGTCATTTTAATGTATGTAGATGATTCAACTTGAGGCATTTAATACAGTATGTTGCTTGTCTAAAGTCCTAACAGGATACAGGAGGTCATCTGGCCTTCTATTACTGTAAGTATCAAACTGGATTTTATGATTTTGTGGGGTTATATGGATAATTTTATGTGGAGATGGCACATCACAGCTGGTAATAAAATAAAACCAGGATACAATGTCTACAACAGGCCAAAGGCCAGTCCCAGGTTGACACTGAGATACAATTTTTACTGTCATCAAGACTTCCAGCTGATCATTCAACAGCTTGTTAGCCAAAGCTGTGTGCTATATAATGGTCTATCAAAGCCAACAGAAGACACCAAGTTTACACAATGTAATATGATAAAATTGCAAATCATACTTTGTTCATTAGTATCTTAAGTGTCCTTGGTATATCAGACTATATGAAAGAAAGTTCAGTGTGAGCCTTTGAATTATTAACACATTAATTTTAAATATAAGCATTCGTTACAAATACTGTATCTATAATGATCACTACAGTGATCATTACAGAGGGGCGGCTGTGGCTCAGGAGGTAGAGCGGATCGTCCACTAATCGGAAGATCGGCGGTTCGATCCCCGCCTCCAGTCCGCATGTCGAAGTGTCCTTGGGCAAGATACTGAACCCCAAATTGCGTGATGTGTGAATGCATTAGATTTCCCTCCTGATGAGCAGGTTGGCACCTTGTATGGCAGCCATCAGTGTATGAATGGGTGAATGTTGGCATGCAGTGTAAAGCACTTTGAGTGGTCGGAAAACTAGAAAGGCGCTATATAAGTGCAGTCCATTTACAGCCAATCTCTTACTTAAAATTGTAAAGTTGTAGAGTTGTAGCACAAAATGGATCATGTGTCTTGCATAGAGGCTCCCTCCGGGACCAGAACAACAATGTACATTTTTGTACATGTTTGTGGTTTAAAGATTAGGTTGCACCTACAGAAACTGTGAATGTTTTTCTCGATGTGATTGACAAAGTCAGAGTTTAAACGGCCAGCTTTAGTTCAGTTACGCTGTATAGTATATCATTCACATCAGCAAGGTATCAACATGCAGAGGCAAGTTGGTTTGTGACAAAAATTGAGAAAAAAAGCTGCTCACAAGGCAACTTAGTAGTGACAAATGGATATGTCTGCATCTCTGCACCATCCACTGTTTAAATTTAATTTGATCTAATGTAATTCCAGTGTAACGAATAGGGAGGTAAACAAGTCTAATAGATAAACAATATAATGCCAAGACTGAACACGGTATAGTTTTTTTTCTCAATACATTACAAAACAAGTTATGTTATTCATGTTGTTTACAGCTCACTTATAGCAATAACTATCTGATAGCCTGACTAATGAAAAAGTACCACAAGCAGTAGTACATATACTTTACATGGTGTAGCTTACCATGTGTATGTTATAGCCCTCGTAGAAGTGGAATCGCCCCTGCATGCAGACACACTCACGACCCCGCAGCTTCCCGAACACCAGCTGACCAACATGGCCCGGCACTGTACAGCGTCCAAACACTTACAATAAGTTTTCATAAAGTCTCGACACTGTTTTGTGATTAAATGCCATCGACAGAAACAACCTACCAGTGCTAGTGGGGAAACGTGGGATTTCCTTATAAGGGAACACAGTTTTGTCATCCAGCAGATCAGCCAGTCCGCCCAGGCCTGAACCACAAATGATGGCCACTTTAGGACGCTGCTCTGTGTGGGCCTGCAGCCAGTCTGCTGTCTCCTTGTACTCTTCATAACTGTAGCTGAAAGTAATGGAAAATATATTGATTATTGCCAAATATTAGTAATCCATAGCCCAGATAGTGATAAATCAGATGCATGATTTGATAATAATTATCGCATTTAGCATGTTAGCTAAACATAGCAGTTAGCATTTAGCTCAAAGCGGTGCAAGCAGGTATAATTTTTACCATGTTCTCCATCTTAGTTTAGTGTGTTAACATGCTAACATTTGCTAATTAGCCCTAAAAACAAAGTGCAGCTGAGGCTTATTATGGGAATGTCAGTAGTTTTGCAGGTATTTGGTCATTAACCAAAGTATTCGACAGATTGAAATTTTGACATGATGATGGTGTTAAATGAAAAGGGATCACAGACAGTGACAGTGGAGATGGTTGTGGACTTCAGAAAGAACCCAGCCCCACCCACCCCATCACCCTGTGTGACTCCCCAGTCGACACTTCCGCTTCCTGGGCATCATCATCACCCAGGACCTCAGGTGGGAGCTGAACATCAGTTTCCTCACCAAGCAGGCACAGCAGAGGATGTACTTCCTGTGGCAGCTGAAGAAGTTCAACCTGCCAAAGACGATGATGGTGCACTTCTACACCGCCATCATTGAGTCCATCCTCACCTCTTTCATCACCATCTGGTACGCTGCTGCCAGTGCCAAGGACAAGGGCAGACTGCTGAGAAGGTGATTGGCTGCAACCTGCCATCCCTCCAGGACCTGCACACCTCCAGGGCCCTGATGCGGGCAGGAAAGATTGTGGCCGACCCCTCCCACCCTGGACACAAACTCTTTGAACCGCTCCCCTCCGGCAAGAGGCTGCAGTCCATCAGGACCAAAACCTCACGGCACAAGAACAGTTTCTTCCCGACTGCAGCTAGCCTCACCAACAAGGCCCGGGACCCCCACTGACACGGACTGTTATCCTAACCCCCACTGACACCACACATACATTAACGCACGTGTCCACATCTGACTTATGCATTACATTAACTCACATCTTGCACATATTCTGTATTGCAGATATCCTTATACTCATACTGTCAACTTTTGCACATCCCTGCACAAAACTGCACAGCTCTATTATTTAAAAAAAAAAACAGTCATATCATACTTATTCTCATAGCACTTTTTCATATCTTCTATTGTTAATTTGTCAGTTACGTTTCTTTTTTGTAGTACTTGCCTGTTATTGTCCTCGCACTATGTTTATTGTTATGCATAATCAGACCAAAGCAAATTTGTTGTATGTGAAAACCTACTTGGCATTCAACTGTTTCTGATTCTGAAATTTAATGGAAAAGTGGTGGACCAACAGATCAACAGACCCACTTTGCCATCCCCAGAGCCATGCCAGCAGCATGGCTAAAAACCAACACATACACAAAACAGTATATTACATTCGGAAAACCAGGGGAAGACTTTGCTGAAAACAGAATATGTAAATCGTCAGTAAACATAACTTGTCCACACCTAAATGAGTTTTGACCTCTCGGCAACAAGTAAAACAGTGCAGACAAGAAAAGTAAGTTTGGTTCAGCTTTTGTTTTCGCATTGTTTTGTGGGTGGATAAAGGGACAGTTTAATACAACCACTCCTGCTGGAATATTTAACTGCCGGATGTAGACAAATCAACTTTCTGAATATCATGTCAGGTGGGGGATGAATGAGGTCATTCAACCTGACAACTGAACAACATGTTTTTTTAAAATCAGTGATTCATAAACCCAAGAAACTGAAACATGGAGACATCAACAGTGATGTGCAATATATAGCCCAGCAATTAAAACAAGATTTCAACAGAAAACTAGTGACATCTCATGTGTCTGTAATCCTGCTCTAATGTTTTAATTGTAATATATTCTAAATGTGTCCCACTGCTGAATTAACCATTAGCCAACTAGACCGAGCAAACTGACAGCTAACAACTAGAAAAAGTGGTTACACAGTGGACATTTTGACAATGACCAAACCTACAACATAATCTTAGCCCCCTTTTTATGAAAGAACAAGATATATAGTAGTAGATACTACAAGATTATGAGATTCAATCGAGAATACCATCACGTTATTTCTGGCTCAATGACAGTTGACCAATCCACAAAAGGATTGCGCGGCTTTTGCGGGTGCTAACCCTGTGTAAATGAGACAAAAAGACAGCGTGGAATTCACAAAGCACCCGCAAAGGGTGAAATTCACTGCAAACTGTGCTGCCAAGCAAATAGCGTCATGGTGCGCCTGTTCCATTAGCATGTATGTATATTAGGTAATATTCATACATTTGGCGCAAAATTGGCTCCTTTCTATGCATCGTTGCAAAAACAGTCTAATTCACAAAGTCCAGCGCAAATTGCCACACGCAATTAGGGTGGAGGTATAAGGGTCTTCACTCTCTCTCTCTCTCTGTCTCTCTCTTCAAATCTTCAAGCTTGTGAGGCTTGAATGATATTGAATTGATATTGAATGATATCAAGGGCAAAATCTACAGTCAGACGTGGGGGGGGGGGATCAAGTGGGGTTGTGGGTTGATCTCGGATTTAAAAATAAAAACAACAGCGCTGACGGAGCTCAGGATTCATTCATACAGTAAGGGGCTGCTTTATTACAAACAATTCCACCATATAAACCTTGAATCCTCATTTTTGCAGGCCACGACTCCTTTTTAAAGCCTCCATATCTCAGAAACGAAAGAAGATACAAGCCAAAACTTTTGCACACTAGTTGTTGGGTACAATGACATTATTTACATCAAGTATGAAGCAAATCCAAGATGGTCAGTCGGGAAAATTTTCTAAAATCTGTTGATTTGACCTGGAATTACCCATATTGTGGCTCTATAACATTACAGCTCACAGTTGAAATGCTTACCTGTCACCTCTTTCTCCTCTCTCTGCCTGGCTCTGTCGCTCTCTCTTTCTCTTTCTGTCTTTCTCTGATGCCTGTATGGACAACCAGTCTGTATTACACTGTCACTGACCACCATATTTGTCCAGTTTTGGTCTTGCACATGGGATAAATTTAAACGCATATGCAATTAATATCAAATTAGTGTTGCGGACAATTTTAGGTATCCCCACTGTCCCTACCATAAATTATGCCCATGTCTTGAGTCCTGTCACTGGAGACCCTTGATTACTTGTACTAACAAATCTAAAATGTAAATTATAATTCAGAGCACAGCAGGCATAATTTGTCTGTTGTCTATAGCTTAGTTAGCTTCATGATTTGATATTTGTGTGTCAATGTCATTTTAACAACTGGGGAAATTATACATATAAATGTGGTTACATCAAGTTACCAGATATAAAGTTTTAATGTCACACCCACAAAGGTGTGGTACAATTATTAGTCCACATTCATTTGATACATAACAGTTCCTTTTGTTGTTTGCTCTTTCTTTCTATCATCTGTAAAACAAACAATTAGCTTTAAGCAAGATCACCACTAAGAAAGTCAGTTAATTTAAATTAAAATGGTACACTTTTATTTTCTTCCACTCCCCAAGGACGCCGTCGTCCGCGGGTGACATTACTGTCTTTGAGAGGCTGTAGCAGGCTCAGTTTTAAAGCTATTAAGATACTGCTATCATATGAGACTAGGCGACCTCCTGCTCAGCCCGTGCGTCCTCGGCCACCTCTTCCTGGAGAAACCCCAGCAGCTCCCTCTCCTCTTCGCCTCTTGGCTGCCGGGGGACCCGAGGAAGCCACGGAGGTCACACATGGGAGCGGGCAGCAGCATCCGATGACCCCGGTTGCTCGTCAGGGGGACTGGGATCGGGGCTGGATGGGGAGCGCACAGCGGCTGACTTCGGCTGCTGGTCCACACGAGTCTATTAAAGTGGGAGGGAGCGCCAATGGCCTCCCGCCGGTAGTCTCATGCAGGAGGGAGAACCGGGGCCAGGCCGCAGCCGTTTGCTCCCCATCCTCAGTCCCAGAGCCCGGTGCTGCTGACTTGAGGTTCTGTTAGAAAGAGATGCGCATGGTAAAAGAGTCATGTGTGCATTTATACACTCTAAAAAACGCTGGGTTGAAATTACCCCAATATGGGTTGTTTGTGTAACCCGGTGCTGGGTCAAATATGGACTAACCCAGCGCTTGGTAGTTTTAGCCCAGTATGTTGGGTTGCAAATCTAACCCAGCATGTTGGGTTGACTACTTGACCCAACTCGGGGTAGTGTTGACCATTTTGCTGGGTTGAAACAACCCAATGTATTGGTAATGTATTTAACCCAACTCCTGGGTAATAGTGACCATTTTGCTGGGTTGAAACAACCCAATGTATTGGTAATGTATTTAATCCAGTATGTTGGGTAGGGCTTTTAACCTTGCTTGTTTATGTAAGCTTTATACATTTTTGCTTCCCATTATATCTGTATACCTATGTCTTTAATGTATAAGGACACAGAAAAGGAGAACTTGCATTTAAAAATCATCAAAGTGTATTTTCTTTTGACAAAAATGTTACATGAATATTCACATATGTTAACATATAACAATGTAACAAAATGTACAGGGAAGGAATCTAACTTTCTTATCCATCAGTCAATATTCAACAGCCACTTTTTTACCAGCCAGATAGATTTTTAAAAGACAATAGGACTCAAAACAACAGTTGGAAGTAATAATGCACAACATTTTCATGTAAATAAATGTCAGTTTTCCTACTCTATCACTGATTGATATAACACAATAGTGATTCAGTGAGTCCAGTTCATGAAATCTTTTCCATTTTCTGTTCTAAACAGACAGTGTCTGATAGCTCTTTCCTGGGAAATATCCTTGCCACACAGTAAGTGATGCGTTTCACATTTCCGGTTTGTTTGGAATAAAGATTAGAAGAAGTGGGTAGTTAGTATGAGCAGTGATAGCCACCATGGCTGAACAGACAAAGAAAAGAGAAACTCAAACTGCATCAACAGAAAATCCAAGCTCCACCAACACTGTTTGACAGGTGATCTGTGGGAATGCAGTGCAGAAACACCATAGCAGTTAGGCTGAGCAACAAAGATGGAGACACAGTAGATGGAACAATGAACATGTACTTCACCCATTTCATGGGAGCCAATGACCAGCCGATTCTTTCCAGTGTGTTTCGTGGAGTAGTCCATGGGCCAGACCAGATATCGGTACCATCTGAGTGGACAAAACCTATACTAAATTGCTTATAGGGTCATTAGAAGTAAATTAATTTCCACAGGAGCAGCTTTTCATATTTATTGGGCATTTTGTTATTTTCCCCTATTAGCGCCTGTATATGTAACGGTTCCCAGACTTGGTGCCGTTAACAGATTAAAGAAATCCTGTACACAGTAGGGAAAGTTATTGAGATGGCACACGACTGTCCCTTTCTCCAACTACTGGATAATGGACGCAATCAGTGCCCGCATGCACTTTCCCAGTCTCAGTGACCCTTTGGAGAGGTACTGCCCCCTACTGTTGTGAAATAAAATAGCATGGCATTATTTGACCCATAAATCTGTAATAGTAAATAAGTCTATAAATAAAGTTTGACAAAAATAAAGAAAATACATCTTCAAAAATAAACAATAAAACCTTTATGAAAACAAAAATATATATATATCTCAAAACCCTTTTTGTGAGTATCACATTCACCCCGACAAAAATGGCTCCTGACATTCCAAATAAAAATGTCTCCTGGCATTTTCTTCAAACTCAAAACTCAAAGACTCATTTCACCATCAGTAAACTGGTGTGGTGTATGATGTGTAAGTGGATGGCTGTGCGTATGACATGCATTTTGGTGGTATGCCAGGTGTTATGTATGTGTATGGCATGTACATAGGTGATGTGTAAGGCACAGGTGAGAGTAATGATCGGATGTGGTGCGGCATACTCAGTACAGGTAAGTGAGATACCGGTGGCGTATGTCGTCACTGTGTCAATAGCGGGGTAGGCATGTTGAGAGGGTTGGCCAAGTGTCTCATATGTAAATATCTGCCTTGGTTTTCTCTCCCTGGCTGACTGTCTAACCTCTCTGTGTTCATCTCTCACAGGACTAGATACTACAGTCTCTCTTCCTGTTCTTGTTCAGGGTGTCCATCATGCTTATCTTCAAGCTGTGGTAAGTATCCCGTATCCGATAGTTCATTTGTCTGTGTTTCGTCTCTCATTGATATCACATCTCTTTCAGGTAAGTTTTGATCGTCCATCTCTCCATCGTCTCTTTCAGGTGTTTCCATTACATCAGGTAAGTATGTATCCATAGGTTGGGTTTCTCTCACAGGTATTATTTTTGCATGTTCTCGTTGGACTATAGCAGGTCTCCTAGGAGTTTGAATGGTCACCTTTGCAGGTGAGGACGGCGCTTCCAACACTGGCGTTTGCTCTCTCCGTGACACTGTCGGTCTGTCATGCCCAGTTGATCTTTGTTCCATCCTATTTACAGGTGTCCTCAACCAGTAACCTCCTGTCCACTCATCATCAGAGTCTGATGTCTCATCACTGCGAGCCAGGTCTTCTGCAGGTCTTGCTCTCAGCTGAGGGTTTCTTTGCCTTTGTGGCGGTTTTAAGACCATGTTGGCTGGTTGTGGTGGGGATTCAACTGGTAAGTCATTGACTAGCAGTAACAGGTTTCTGTGCAGGGTTCTGGTTTTTCCTTTATAGTCCCCTTCTGGATGAATGACATATACAGGATTGTCTGAGACTTGCTCCTTTACCACGTATATCCTCTTCTCCCAGTAGGAGCGCAGCTTGCCGGGCCCACCCCGCTCACCTAAGTTCCTAACTAGCACTCTATCCCCTGGTTTAAGGACTACTCCCCTCACCTTTTGATCATAATAGGACTTGCCCTTAGCACTAGATGACAGGCTGTTCGCAATTCTGTATGCTTCTGTCATTCTTTTAGCCCATTTCTCGGCATAGCCTTTGTGTGTTACCGGATCTGTCTCCTCCAGCAGTCCAAACAAAAGATCCACAGGGAGGCGGGGTTGTCGTCCATACAGCAGGTAATGAGGTGAGTACCCGGTTGACTCGTGGCGAGTACAGTTATATGCATGTATAACCTGTGGGAGATGTTCTTTCCATTTCTCCTTTGCCTTGTCTGTCAGTGTTCGTAGCATCTGCAGCAGCGTGCGGTTGAACCGCTCAGCCGGGTTGCACTGGGGGTGGTACGGGGATGTCCGAGAATGACCGACTCCTGACAGTTGTCCGAGTGTTCGAAAGAGTTCATTCTCGAACTCGCGTCCTTGGTCATGGTGGAGTTTATTTGGATATCCAAAACGAGGTACATAGTCGTTGTAGATCCGCTCTGCTGCAGTGCGTCCAGATTTATTTTTGGTTGGGTAGGCTTGAGCGAACCTGGTAAAATGGTTGATGACCACCAAAATGTACTCGTAGCCTCCTTTGCTCTTCTCTAGATGTAAGTAGTCTATGCAGACAAGTTCAAGGGGAGAGTTAGATGTTAAGCTGCCCATAGGTACGCGCACATGCATTGTGGGCTTCTTTTGTTTTATGCAACAGCATTTTCTTGTAACATAGTCCTCTATACACCTTTTCATATAAGGCCAGTAAAACCTTTCTCTGGCGAGATGAAGAACTCTCTCTGTACCCACATGTCCCATGTTGTCATGGAGGTGTTTCAGGGCAACAGATTGATATTTGACAGGAAGGACTACCTGTTTTCTTTCTGGTGTCCGTCGGTATAGGATTCCATCCTCAAGGTGTAATTGACTCCACTCATGAAGGAGCTTTCGGGTGGACCCACTCACAGACTTCCGGATCTCATCAGTCAGAACACTGCTCGCCTTTTTGAGCCTTATTATTTCCCCAATGGCAGGGTCCTCTTGTTGGGCTTTTGCAAGCTCATTGTGGTTGATTTCAGGCAGGAGTACACGGGGCTGTGGGATTACATCGAGAGAGGAAGTGTAGAGGGCAGCTATCCAGGCCACATCTTTTCTCTGGGCTGCTTGGCTACCTTCCCAGGTGGCATGTAGCACGTCCTGTGACAGCTCCTCTGTACATGTTGCCACGTAGCTGTTAATATCCAGAGGGATGCGGGAGAGGGTACCAGCATCGATATTGGTTTTCCCAGGCCTGTACTTGATGTTGAATCGGAAATCTGATAATTCTCCCACCCAGCGGTGTCCGACTGCGTTGAGTTTTGCAGTGCTCATTACGTAGGTCAGTGGGTTGTTATCGGTGTAGATGGTAAAGTGTGGAGCATAAAAGAGGTAATCTCTAAATTTTTCACACACTGCCCACTTTAGAGCGAGGAACTCGAGTTTTCTGCTATGTAGGTTGTAGTTCCTCTCCGCAGGTGTCAGCGTTCGTGATCCATATCCAACGACTCACAGTTTTCCATCCTGCTGCTGGTAAAGGACTGCGCCGAGCCCTTGCTGCGATGCATCAGGGTGCAGGACGAATGGCTCCTCGAAGTTTGGATATGCTAGAACCGGCGGATTGGTTAGCATGTTGACAAGCCTCTCAAGTGTACTTTGGTAGTCTGCAGTCCATTCTATAGGCGCCCTGGATGACAACTGCTGACCCTTGGTCCTACAGTGACGGTGATGGGTTGGTGGCATGGAGGGCTTCACTTGGAGTAGCTCATATAACGGCTTGGCTATCCTGGAGAAGTCCTGTATGTAAGACCGATAATAGCCTAGGAAGCCGAGGACCCGTCTGATGTCACCGACTGTTTGTGGTGTTTTGGTTTTCAAAGCCAGCACAGCCTCAAGGTCTTTGGGGTCAACTCGAACACCCTCGGCAGACACCAGGCGCCCCACGTACCGAACCTCTCGCTGGAAGATGTCGCACTTCTCCGGTCGAAGCTTCACCCCATGGCGCTGCAGAGCTTGGAGAACTTTACGGATCACCTCCACATGGTCACTGAAGGACTTTGAGTAACACAGCAGGTCATCAAGGTAAGGAATGCAGCATTCATCCCTCAAGGAGCTCAACATCTCCTCCATGCTTCTCTGGAAAGCTGCAGGTGCGTTGGATAAGCCAAATGGGATTCTCACCCATTCATAAAGCCCCCAGGGTGTGATGAAGGCCGTGAGATGGCGTGAACCCTCTGCCACAAAACCCTGGTGGTACGCCTTACCTTGGTCAAGGATGCTGAACGATGAGTATCCTCCCAGAGTGTCCGTCAAGTCCTGAATCCGAGGCAGTGGATGCCTGTCAGGGACTGTCTTCTGATTTAACAGGCGATAGTCTATGCAGAGGCGTAGTGTGCCATCCTTCTTCCGTACACACACGACCGGGGCGGAATAGGGAGACGTAGATTTCACTATCCATCCCTTTACTAAGAGGTCCTGGATATATTCTTTAACCTCTCTGAAAAGTGGCTTTGGGACGGAGGTGTACGATCTCTGCACAGGGATATCAACTTTGAGGTTTATCACCATTTGCAGGTTCGGGATGCACCCGATGTCATTTCCATCTCTCGCAAAGGCCTTGGACTCCTCATACAGCATCTTTTTAGCAGCCTCCTGTTGTTCCTCCTCCAAATGGTCTAGGTTTACAGGTGGATGCCACAGGGGTGGAGTTGGCTCACTGGTTTGAGTGGTGGTGACCTCACAGACCGTCGCCGTAGACTGTGGTTCGGCAGGAATGTCAGCCTCCACAACACTTTCAACATGCTGCAGGACACCTAAAGCTGTCTTCCGTGGTAAGGTAATATCATGTTTGGTATTGTTACCAACTGGTATGGTGACATAGGGCTTTGCAGGGTTTTGGATGTCGAACAAACCTGGCCCTACATCCAGCTGCTCCAACGGTACACTGGCTTCGTCTGCTTCAAACAACACCAAACGATCAGAAGCGTCCATGTTTGGTGGAACCCGGCACTTCACCCAGGACACTTGACCAGCTGGGATGATGATATCCTGGGCACCTGTCCTCAGGCGTCCCTGCTGCATAACCGGCCTTGCTGTCTGAATAAAGCTCACAATGGCTTCAGCTTTTTCACTGGGAACAATTTACAATTTACAATTTCACATTTGGCAGACGCTTTTATCCAAAGCGACTTACACATGAGATTTGCATACAACACAAGCAAGTTTCTAGATAGGAGAGAACAACGAGAGTAAGTGCTATAGAGCTAAGTTCTGGTCCAACAGGACAAAGGTGCTACGAGACAGTGCAACAAGCTAAGTTCTGGTCCAACAGGACATAGGTGCTACGAGGGAGTGCTACAAGGCAGTGCTATGAGGTAATGCATAGAGTGCATCAAATCTTAACAGAGATGGCATTACAAAGCAGGTGAACAAGGACAGGTACTAAACGTTCTGGTTGGCTGGAGATGAGCTGTTCTAAAACATTAAAACCAAGCAGTGGTCTCTCCATGGGGAAACTGCTGACTAGGAATGGGACATTGATGGAAAGACTGGGGTCCTCATTTCCTGGCAGGTTTATCATTATGGCTACCCATCCATCAAATGGAACAAGATCTCCATTTACTGCAAATACCTTCAGTTCCTCTATTTCCTCAATGATTTCAGACACTGGACGAATATTGAGGTCAGGCAGGTGTAGCCAGGTGGGCCAATAGGGCTATTCCCACTAACTCCACCAGAGGGCGCGATTTCTGTTGGTGTACCCCTAAGGTCAGAGTGGACAATACCGCGAGAATAGACCAGGAAGAGTAGGAAATCATTTTCATGATCGCCACGTTGAGCAGCAGTGGAAGTCCAAAACTCTAGGTTGGTAAATTTCTGGTAAAGAATGTTGTATGCACAAAATATCGATCGCTGTATATTAGTAATAGTGTGTACAAACGTGTATTGACCATTAACTCGCAGGTGTGGTTGGATGTCAGCAGATGTTCCCGGAGTAATTCCGTCAGCTTATGTAATGGTCGCCAGTATATTGAGAAACTTGTAATGTAGCTTGGTTTCCAAGTTTGGGTTTCATTTATTTTGGAATGTTTAAATGAAGATTCATGCGATTTACTTCATTGTTCACTTTTACAGTGGCGTATGGGGTTGGTATTCTGCCACGTGTGTGTACTTGGATAAATGTACTGACATGTCGTAGTGAGTATCTTTACATCATTCTTACATACTGTCAAACATGTACAGAATTGTGAAGGTTAGGTTTACAACTCAATGTGGTTTGTTGTATTTTATTTTATTCTCTCAGGAAAGAACCTCTACAGTTATTTATGTACTCCGAATTTCTCATGTATGTTTAGATGCAGAATGTTAGGCTAGTTATTACTGTACTTAAGAACCATTCATAGTGCACTTACTGAAGTTACAGTGCATTTGGTGTGGAGAGTATACTAGTTTAGGTTGAAGAGTCCTAGGTTGTGTTTTATATACAACGACTGTGCATTGAAGATTTTGTCTTTTGTTTTCAATCTTTTTGGAGACTGATTTTTATTTTTAAAAGAACAGAACTGAATCACCTTTGTTTCAAATTTTAACTACTAATTTGCAGAATCAATCACTGGTTCAGAATAAAGAATCCTAAAGAGGTTTTTGTGTCCTGCGCTGATTTCATTTCGCCAGGCTACACATTTTGGTGTCAGAAGTGGGATTCTGCTGAATTGGAGATTCTGCTAAATTGGTGACAGCTAATTTACAATTAATTAGGCTAGATTAGATCAACATGCTTGAGTACATAAATAACTGTAGTGGTGACCCCGCGGTGCTGGTGCTGAGGAACATCCAAGACAGTGAGGCCTGCCCGGAGGTGCCATTGGAGACTAGTGACCGGACCGCCCAGGACCAGACAACGTCGACTACGTGAAGGGAGGAGGCCATCCCAGGAGGACAAGCCATTCCATCCAGCAGCCTGCCAAGAGACTTTTCATCTCCTGACCTTGGGCTAAGTGTGCACAGAGACGTTTCACCATGTCAGGAAGAGATAGTGATAGTGAGCATGGCTCAGGAGGAGAGAGAGAAACTGATCCTTTTGAAGAACTTCAGACCAAGTTATCCGAACTGAGTGAGAAACATGACCAAGCTATGGCCACAATTTCTACTTTAAGTCGTGAGTCTAACAGGTCGTATGTGTATGTACCCCGAGAGCGTCCAGTCCAACCTTTTAGTGGTGATGCTACTGTTGATGGTCGCTCAGTAGATGAGTTCATTGATGAGGTAGAGCGTGCCATACGAGCTAGAGGTCTAAGTCAAGGAGATCAGGTTGACTTCATTCTCTCTCAGCACTCGAAGAGGTCAGATTATGTACAGATGGGGAGTCAAAGGAGCCTAGCGAGATGTTCACTTTTCTCAGGGTGGCTTACAGGGAGAAGCGCAATGTGGCACAACTGTTACAAACCTTTTATGGTCGTCACCAACAGGAGGGTGAAGATTTCTTTGAGTATTCACACTCACTGTCCCAGATCCTCCGCTTAGCCCTTAAACAAAGGCCAGATGCAGTATCTGACACGAAGATGGCAGTCAGGGATCAGTTTGTAGAGGGTGTCAGAGATTCCTCTCTCAGAAGAGAGCTCCGCAAATTGGTAAGGGAGAAGCCAGAGTCTACACTCTTTGATGTGCGTGAGGAAGCTGTTGCCTGGTCGGTAGAAGACAAGCCCAGTAACACTAGGGTTGCTAAGAGTAGGAGCATAGTGTGTGATAGTATGGGTAATGGGGCCCAGTGTGAAGGTAGCACACAAGAGAAACGGTCTGCCACACTAGATGATATACTTAAGGTGGTCTCTGAGCAGGGCAAGGCTATCGGGGAGTTAGCCAGTGCGGTGAAGGAGAGTCTCATTATCAAGGAAAAGTCTGGGAAGGACAAAGGGTGGAAACCTAGGCCAAGGTTCCAGTTCACAGATGATGGGAAACCCATCTGTTTCAAGTGCAAAGGAGTAGGACATATTGCAAGAGAGTGCAAACAGCAGAAGTCAGATAGCCAGACTACTATCCCCACTGCATCTCCACAGGGAAACTAGCTTCCTCGGTTGCCAAGAGCCAGGCAATTCGAGGTGAAAGCAAAGGCTCAAAGACCCTTACTCGTGAGAGATTTCTTGAGCGGGCAGTTGGTGAGTGTCCAGAGGTTGAAGTTGAGGTGGGTGGAGTGAAGGCTAAGTGCCTGTTAGATACAGGGAGCCAGGTTAGCACCATCTCTGAGTCGTTCTTCCGAGAGAACTTACTAGGAGCAGATGAAGACATAACCTCTACCGCCAAATGGCTCAAGCTAACTGCAGCAAACTCATTGCCAATCCCATACATCGGTTACATTGAGCTGGATGTGCAGACCATGGGGTTAAGTATACCGGAGTGTGGGTTTTTGGTTGTGAGGGATCAAGCCCAAGAGCAGCCAGTGTCAGAGAGCAAAGAGCCAGTTCCAGAGGAGTCAGAGTCAGGAAAGAAAGAGCCAGGACAGCAAACTAGTGAGAAAGATGACAAGCCCAAAGAGCCATTACCAGTTCTCATTGGTATGAATGTAATTAAGAGATGCAGGGAGTTGGCCATAGTTAGCTTTGACACAACTCTTGCAGGAGAGCTAGACTCAGTGTGGAGGGAAGCTTTTCAGCGAGTGCAAACCTGTGAAGTAGTACCGAAGACATCTACAGCCAGGATAGCTAGTAGATATGCAGTACATGTGCCGGCAGCCTCAGTTGCCACAGTGTATGCTAAGGGTCTCAAGATATGCACAGATGATCAGTCTTTGATGCTATTAGAGCCTACCAACACACCGTTGCCTGGTGATCTCCTTGTAGTTCCCACCCTAGTCGAGTCTAACAAGCCTGTGTTCCCAGTACAAGTGGTGAACTTTTCACAGGAGGATGTGTGGTTGCCACCTAGAACTAGACTTGGTGTGCTTAGCCAGGTTGAATGTGTTGATGAGACAACAGAGGTGCATTTCCAGCGCATCTCTGCGGATCATGAAGAGGTATCTGTTGACAGAAAGGAAACTCAGGTGTTAGACAGTGAGCTGCAGTCCATCTTGGAGCACTTAGACATAGGTGGTTCACCTGAGGAGCAGGCTAAATTGGCAGTAATCCTAGCTCAGTATGCAGATGTATTTGCCTTTAAGGATGAGGATCTAGGATACACCGAAAAGGTCAAACATGAGATACACTTAAACGATGATGTCCCGGTTACACAGCCGTACCGACGTATACCTCCCACACAGTACAACGAAGTTAGGGAGCACATAACACAGCTTCTCAAGAAGGGTGTCATCAAAGAGAGTACTAGTGCATATGCATCACCCATCGTGATTGTGCGGAAGACAGATGGCACTTTACGGCTATGTGTAGATTATCGGAAGCTAAACTCCAAGACCAGACGTGACGCATTCCCTTTGCCTCGCATCGACGAGTGTTTCGATGCTCTGCATGGTGCGAAGTTCTTCTCCACCATTGATCTCGCCAGTGGGTACCATCAGGTAGCAGTGCATGAGGATGACAGGCATAAGACAGCCTTCACAACCCCTTTTGGGTTATTTGAGTATGCCAGGTTGCCTTTCGGTGTTTGCAATGGGCCGGCGACCTTTCAAAGGCTTATGCAGGCAACAATGAGTGACCTAGTCTTCCAGATTTTGCTTGTGTATTTGGATGACATTTTAGTCTATTCCCAGAGCTTGGAGGACCACCTAGCACGGCTTCAGACAGTTTTGCAGAGACTCAGGGAGACAGGGTTAAAGATTAAGGTAAACAAGTGCCATTTTCTGCAGCCCAGTGTGCGTTTCCTTGGTCATCAGATCTCAGCTGAGGGCATAGGTACCGACTCAGACAAGATAGCTGCAGTGAAGCAGTGGCCGGTGCCTAGTACTGTTAAAGACTTGAGGTCGTTCTTAGGTTTTTGCAGTTACTATAGGAGATTTATACAGAGTTTCTCCCAGCTGGCAAGTCCCTTGCATGATCTGGTCAATGCATGCCTCAAAGAACACAGCCCAGCTAGGTCCAAACGCCTGTTTGATAGTCTATGGACATCAGAGTGTCAGGAGTCTTTTGAGGGACTGAAAGAGAAACTTACCAGTGCTCCGTTACTTGGGTTTGCTGATTTCTCCCTTCCTTTTGTTGTAGAGACAGATGCCAGCAGTCTAGGCTTAGGTGCTATTCTCTACCAGCAGCAGGGAGGCAAGAAACGGGTGATATCATATGCCAGCAGAAGACTGAGAAGTGCAGAAAAGAATGACAGAAATTACAGCAGCATGAAACTAGAGCTCTTAGCCCTTAAGTGGGCCGTCTCGGAAAAATTCAGAGGTTATCTGTTAGGGTCGAAGTTCACTGTCATAACGGACAACAACCCTCTGTGTCACCTCAACTCTGCCAAGTTAGGGGCCATTGAACAACGTTGGGTTTCCCAATTAGCTGTCTTCGATTTTGATGTGAAATATTGCCCTGGTCGATGTAACACCGCCGCCGACACCCTCTCTAGGCAGCCGTTAGCAGGGGAGCCCCAGCCAGATGGGGATGACCAGGAGTTTGATGGGTGCATCTCCATTTGTAATGTCATCCGAAAGGGAACGTCTCTAGACCCCGATTTAGTGAGTGCAGGTGTGAAATGCTGTAAGGTTAGACAGGTCGGCGCCTCAGAGGCTGAGCAAGGTGCTGATAGTAGTGACTCACAGGGTAACACACCTACTCTGCCAGGTTATTCTAAAGATGAGTTATGTCAGTTCCAGAACACAGATCCTACACTCAGCTCATTCAGACGGTTTTGGGACAAGAAGAAAAAGCCCACCTATCAGGAGAGAGCAGGGTTGGCCAAACCTGTCATCTCTCTAGTCAGACAGTGGTCCAGGCTCAGGGAGATTGATGGACTACTATACCGTGTCATTGATGATGTCCATGTGGGTGAATGTCAACAGCTCCTTTTACCAGCGTGTTTGAAAGAGGCAGTGCTTGAGAGTGTGCACAATCAAATGGGGCATCAAGGAATCGAACGCACACAGAACCTATTGAGACAGAGGTGTTTCTGGGTTGGAATGTATGAAGATGTAGAGCAGTGGATTAAACAGTGCCAGAGATGTGTACTTACCAAGATGCCACAGCCTAAAATACATGCTCCTATGAAACCATTTCTAGCTACACGGCCTCTTGAAGTTGTTGCAGTAGACTTCACTATGCTAGAGCCCGCATCGGATGGTCGTGAGAATGTATTGGTGGTTACCGATGTTTTCACAAAGTTCACCCAGGCGTTCCCTACGCGTGACCAGAAAGCTGATACAACTGCCAAGGTCCTTCTCCGGGAGTGGTTTCTGAAGTATGGTGTGCCAGAGAGATTACATTCGGATCAGGGCAGAAACTTTGAGAGTGAGGTCATTCAGGAGCTGTGCAAGCTTTATGGAGTAAAGAAAACTCGCACCACTCCGCATCACCCCCAGGGTAACGCACAATGCGAACGCTTCAATAGGACGCTCCACGACCTCTTGCGCACACTACCACCTGACCAGAAACGGCGTTGGCCTGAGCAATTGCCAGAGCTTGTCTATGCATACAATGTGACACCTCATGCCACTACAGGGTACTCACCATATTACCTTATGTTTGGAGTACACCCCCACCTACCTGTGGATGCTTTGCTAGGGCAGGAGCAAGTGTTGGATAAGAAACATGATTGGTTAGTGGTGCATCAGGAACGTCTAAATGAGGCTCACGCTAGAGCAAGAGAGTATGCTGAACACAAAGCATCAGAGAGGCTTGAACTGGATAAAGACAAAGTATACTGTCCTCCTGTAGAAATAGGGCAGCTAGTCTACCTCCGTCATTGGCCACAGGGTAGGAATAAAATCCAGGATGCTTGGGGTCCTACTATTTACAGAGTGGTTGAGGTTCAGGGCAGCACACATACAGTAGAGCCGGTTGAAGGTGGTCCTATTAAGAGGGTCCACAGAGCTAACCTCAGGCCTTGTGTAGGTCCTGTTCCTGCTCCTAGGAGAGTGAGAGGTAGTGTTCCTACTACAACATCAGTCATTTCTACCCCTGAAGAGCATGCAGATCCAGATCCTGAGTATGTAGTGCTTGAGGAAGTTACATACCCAAATCTAGACCAGGAGGTAGAAGAAGAGAGAAATGAAGTCTCAGAACAGGGTAGAGAGGTCTCAGCGCCTGTAGGTGTTACAGAGCCAGTCAGTGCTGAACCGTCTGTTGATATGCCCAAGCCAGAGTCGACTGCTCCCATTACTCGCAGCAGGTCTGTTAGGGATACTGAGGTTACTGCACCTACTCCCGCACCACGCAAAAGTCAGAGAGCAAACGCAGGGGTGCATTCAAACCCACATCGTGTCCCTATGTCAGCGTGTAATGCTATTACACTCAGTCCTGATGTGTTATCTCAGTTGTTGACAAGTATGGGTGCTGTATTCTTTAGAGAGGCAGTGAATGAAGTTAGAAATATGAATTAAGTCACCGAGGACGTTGACTTTTTAGCAGGGGAGAATGTAGCCAGGTGGGCCAATAGGGCTATTCCCACTAACTCCACCAGAGGGCGCGATTTCTGTTGGTGTACCCCTAAGGTCAGAGTGGACAATACCGCGAGAATAGACCAGGAAGAGTAGGAAATCATTTTCATGATCGCCACGTTGAGCAGCAGTGGAAGTCCAAAACTCTAGGTTGGTAAATTTCTGGTAAAGAATGTTGTATGCACAAAATATCGATCGCTGTATATTAGTAATAGTGTGTACAAACGTGTATTGACCATTAACTCGCAGGTGTGGTTGGATGTCAGCAGATGTTCCCGGAGTAATTCCGTCAGCTTATGTAATGGTCGCCAGTATATTGAGAAACTTGTAATGTAGCTTGGTTTCCAAGTTTGGGTTTCATTTATTTTGGAATGTTTAAATGAAGATTCATGCGATTTACTTCATTGTTCACTTTTACAGTGGCGTATGGGGTTGGTATTCTGCCACGTGTGTGTACTTGGATAAATGTACTGACATGTCGTAGTGAGTATCTTTACATCATTCTTACATACTGTCAAACATGTACAGAATTGTGAAGGTTAGGTTTACAACTCAATGTGGTTTGTTGTATTTTATTTTATTCTCTCAGGAAAGAACCTCTACAGTTATTTATGTACTCCGAATTTCTCATGTATGTTTAGATGCAGAATGTTAGGCTAGTTATTACTGTACTTAAGAACCATTCATAGTGCACTTACTGAAGTTACAGTGCATTTGGTGTGGAGAGTATACTAGTTTAGGTTGAAGAGTCCTAGGTTGTGTTTTATATACAACGACTGTGCATTGAAGATTTTGTCTTTTGTTTTCAATCTTTTTGGAGACTGATTTTTATTTTTAAAAGAACAGAACTGAATCACCTTTGTTTCAAATTTTAACTACTAATTTGCAGAATCAATCACTGGTTCAGAATAAAGAATCCTAAAGAGGTTTTTGTGTCCTGCGCTGATTTCATTTCACCAGGCTACATATACAATTCTGAAAATCCTGTAACTAAAACAACAATAAAGGTAAACGAAATAGCAACACTGTTTGTCTGTGATTATTGTGTTAAACTGAAAATATGGAATGTGGAAATCTCAACAAAATATAACACTAAACACAAACAGACCCGGGGTAGTTATGTGCGTTTGCATTACACAGTGAAATTACCGGTCGACTCCATACATGATATAATTAACAGACATGTAGAGATGTATCGATGGGCTTAAGTTACGGATAAAGAAATACTGTGAAACAGTGACAAACGATGCGTCATACCCACTTTGTCATATGGTGCTATGATTAGTTGGTGAGAGAACCACATTAGCCAACATTACAGTGGGTTTGAACAATATGGGTGTTCATTTATAAGGCCAAACCAGATTTAATGTTCACCATTCCCCAGTAGGCTATATTTTTGTGTGTATTAAAAGTTTGTCCGAGTATATTTCTACCTATAGGCTATGTACTTTTCGAAGAGTAGCCTATATTTGCAGTGTATCTTTTGGTACTTCTTATTTACATGTACTAATTCAAAGTACAGGTTTAGTAAGATAGTCATTAAGCTGTATAGGCTACACTTATTAAAAGTGTACTATTTTGAGTATATTACATATGCTAAAGTATATTTATCAAAAGTGTGTTAAACCTTTACTAGTTAAAAGTTTAACTTAAGTATTAGGCTACTTTTTAAAAGTTTTCACCCAGTGTAGCTATTATGGGGTAGCCTATTATAGTAGGCTACAGAATAAAAAATATGTAATTTTACAGTTAAATGTTTTCAAAGTTAACTGTATTATTATTTTTTTTTCTGTAGGCCTTCACAAAAATAAACTGTTAAAGTAAAGCTTGCTCCATGTCCTGTAATTTTACAGGTTCACTTTTTTTAATTTTGTTTTTTAAAAGAGATATGACTCTTAAAATACAGATGAATATTGTAAATAATTGATTAAACATTTTTAAAAGTAAAGTGTCCCTGAGGGCAACTACACTTAGGAGACGTTGTGTTTTCCTAACTGGTGGATCATCATACTATAAAGCAAGGAATCTCTGTCTGCATGTGTGTCCTTCGCATATCTCACACTTGGCGGGTGTATTGATTGGGACCCAAGGACGTGCAGTGTTGGATTGGACACAATATTAATAAACTTTGAATAAACAAGCGAACAGCGCTCTGTGCAGCAGTGATAGCCTACGCCTATTGTATGTTTTTGGCTGGACCGCAACAGCAGGGCCAGCCCTATAAACGCGAATGTCTGTCACTCACTGACTGAGTGACTGACTGATTGACTGAGTGATCAAGTTACACCACGCCATGTTGTTTCTCTGCTGAGATCGGGAGCCCGAGAGGACAGCGGCGGAGAGAGGAGACGGGACGCGCTGGAACGGAGATCAGTATGGATGTATGGACAATTATTCTGTATTAACAGTCTACAGTGGAGTTAGTTACACCATTGATTGGCTGTGGCACGTGGCACACCCATACACGGTCTAGCCATATACTAGGTTTTGACCTTGTCTTGTTTCTTTCTTTAAGGAAGATGACTGCTGAAGAGGCAAGTCTGAAATGGTCGAGCCAAGAAGGGCAAGTTATTTTATACTACAGATGTGCAGAGAATTGATGTGGATAATACAGCAGATTGTGCTTTATCTTCTATGATAAAGCATGTACATTTGCATACATTAGCGTATTGGAACAAAAGGGTTAATTTGGTGTCATGTGACTGATACAAAATACATATCATATACATAGTCTTATTCATAGTATTCCCATGATGTCACCAATGCATTTCCTGGCGCTTTACAATACACGCAGCTCATTGGCTGTGTTTGTCATTTGATTGTAATCATCTGTTAATTTATTACAATCACCTGTTATTTCCCTACCAAGATTGTGGTGATGTAATAGAATACTATGAATAGTCTTATAAATTACAGTTGTTCGATGATGACAGTGACGATGAAAGCCTCCTAGAGCCACAGAGAGTCACATTAGAAATTGATGATTGTTCATTGTTGGTAAACATCTATGACTGTAATACTCTTTTCATGAGTTGATATTGCTGTAAGGTTTTTTCTGTTTTGTTAATTTCATGTAGAACTGCCAGGGTTGGTCAAGTCTTTAAAGGAGTGCATCAAATCCATTCATGGCACAGGGAGCAGCCCATCATCTTTGCCTTCAACATCTGGAGAATCAACTTCATCATCAGAAATGGTATGCTACAACTCAATATTAAGATAATTTGTTTAAGACTTAAGACTGGATGTAGAGCTGTTAAACATGCACCATATAACTTTGCACTTTGGCTGCCCCTTGTGGTGTTTTTCACAGAAAAAATGGTCAAACATTGATATCATGAACTCACAGAACAAGTTTTTGTCACATATTTTCCATATGAAGAACTTGTGATTAGTTTACTTTCCCACGATCTGTCCTACCACACCACAGAGGATATTACATATATGGACAAATCCAGTAAGTCTCATGTGGTGGAAATTACTGGATTTACTCTAGTTTTGACAAACTGTGATATTTAAATTGAAAAAAAGTTGATATCTTTTAATGAAAAAGTTACATGGGGAAGCTTCAAGAATTTCTCAAATCAAACTGGTTTGGTTATCAAACACAAATAAAACCTTTGGTTGTATATGTTAACATTACATTAAACTGTCATATGTGGTTGTCTTTGACAGACCGTCATAACTGTATCATGAGTGTTTTCCCTGAGCTCAAGCACAGTGGTAGAATTTGGATGTTTCATAAAGATATCATAAAGTGTTATTACACCATAAAAACTGTAGGGTTGAAAACAACCCAATCTGGGTAGATTTCAACCACACCTACTTGCAGACCTACTTCAAAATACATTCAAGTTTTGGTAATGCAAGTCATACATACATGCAATAATAAACACATTTTTAAACACAATGTTGGAAACGTTTAGAAAAATATGTATTTTTCAAAAAGTAACAACAATAACAATAATCAATAGCTAATTTATTTTTAAACACTGCATTTTAAACTCTTTTTTAAATTATTTTTTAGCAGACACTATTTAAGTGGAGTCAATAACAATATCAATAGTAAAATTATAACAAGCCCATAAAAAGTCCATAACATAATGGCCTTGACACCTCAGCCAGTTGGAGCTACTCCACCATGTTTGTTCCAACCTATGATGGAGAGAAAGGAAGAGGAAGAAAAATAAAGGAGAAGAGGAGTTGGCAGTCTGCTTTCCCAGTTTCAATAAACTAGCACACATATGCAGAAGTCATGAGAAAATGACCATAGTGATTAAAAAGAGACTACACCCACACACACACACACACACACACACACACACACACACACACACACACACACACACACCAATCTAAGCCCCTGCACCTTAAAACGACTACTACAGGACACTATTCTTTGCTCTGTAGAGTGCCAGCTAAATATGGCGGCTGCACTGCGTTTAATTCCAAATGTGATGAAGCAATACTGATGTTCAGCTAGCTATTCAACAAAAAACATGTGCCACAAATATAAGTAATTGAGTTGGTACATCTATAACTAGCTAACCGGCTATGGTATTTCTCCAAGACCTGTGAAACATTTGATTAGAAACAAGTCAGGTTGCTGACATTGTGCTGGTTAGCTAGTTTACATGCAGTGGTTCGTCTATTAGCTTGGCTTTCATCTCTACTAGCATGATATATCGTGATAAAGCAGCATTAGATCAGCTGGGTTACATAAAAACTACCCAACTCCCTGGAAATAACCAAGAAAAATGGCCCAACTGGCTCAAACCAGCGTTTGGGTAGATAAAATAACCCAGCATGTCAAATAACACTTTATGATATTTTTATGAAATGTCAAAATTCTACCACTGTACTTGAGTTCAGGGTAAACACTCATGATACAGTTATGACGGTCTCATGACAGCCATTGTCAAATACGACAGTTTAATGTAATACTAATACAACCAAAGGGTTTATTTGTGTTTGATAATGAAGTCTGTCGTGACATATGTTTATGACTGGTTATGTCCCTTTGGTTAATGTCAAGTTGTCATGACAGAGACATCTGGAACAGTGTCAAGCATTGGAAGTGTAATTATCAACCGAATGACACTTCATGACAACAGTCGTAAACATTCTTAAAGTTTAATTCACGTTCATGTCAGTTGTCATGACATAGTTATGACAGTGTTATGTCAGCCTTATTCACCCCCCTTCAAATAAAGTGTTACCCTATTTTTTAATTAGTCTAATGTTTTGTTATTTTTTTGGTTGCCTTGATGTAGCTATATGAAGTGAACTGAGAGTATTGGTTGCGACTTTTTCTGAAATTTGGGTAATATTGTTTATGCTCTAGATAAATACCTCTCAGCTCACACCTTCCTCGTTTCATGTTCTCTGATTTAAGTTTTGTGTTGATACTCATGTTTGTACCACATAACTTCACTTTTATAAATATTGTGTCTTTTTTGTCTATTCATTCAGCACTCCGTGCAGGAGCTGGCCATCTTGGTCTTTACCAAGGGAACTTTTAGGGAATCCACCCTCACTGGGAAATCTGCAAAGGGAGCCCCACTAAAAAGACAGCTTGATATGGACAAGGTGCAAGCCATAACAGGTATACATACGTATTTGTCTTCACAACTATGTTTTCCTCACTTATTTACAAAGATTCTATGCTTGTAATACTAACAAGGTCACATGGTACAACAATCATCAAATAATCATGAACATCTCCTGTTTGATGATATCCATGATATTTTTAGCATAGGCAGCCAAATTTTCACCAACCATGTGTGGAGAGCTTGTGACAGGAATGATAAAACTTATTGTAATGCAGCACTGCGATGGTTCAGGCAGGCACGGAAGTCGTTTTAAAGTCACATGGTTCATACACTCTCCAATCATATACAGTTAGGCCCAGAAATATTTGGACAGTGACAGAAGTTTTGTTATTTTAGCTGTTTACGAAAACATATTCAGGATACAGTTATATAATCAATATGGGCTTAAAGTGCAGACTCTCAACTGTAATTTGAGAGTATTCACATCCAAATTGGAGGAAGGGTTTAGGAATTACAGCTCTTTAATATGTAGCCGCCTCTTTTTCAAGGGACCAAAAGTAATTGGACAAATTAACATTACCATAAGTAAAATGTTCATTTTTAATACTTTGTTGAGAATCCTTTGCAGGCAATGACTGCCTGAAGTCTGGAACCCATGGACATCACCAAACGCTGGGTTTCCTCCTTTGTGATGCTTTGCCAGGCCTTTACTGCAGCTGTCTTCAGTTGTTGCTTGTTTGTGGGTCTTTCTGCCTTAAGTTTTGTCTTGAGCAAGTGAAATGCATGCTCGATCGGGTTGAGATCTGGTGATTGACTCGGCCATTGCAGAATGTTCCACTTCTTTGCCTTAAAAAACTCCTGGGTTGCTTTCGCAGTATGTTTTGGGTCATTGTCCATCTGTACTGTGAAGTGCTGTCCAATCAACTTTGCTGCATTTGGCTGAATCTGAGCAGAAAGTATATCCCTATACACTTCAGAATTCATCCGGCTGCTTCTGTCTTCTGTCACGTCATCAATAAACACTAGTGACCCAGTGCCATTGGAAGCCATGCATGCCCATGCCATCACACTGCCTCAACCATGTTTTACAGAAGATGTGGTGTGCTTTGGATCATGAGCTGTTCCAGGTCTTTGGAATGTATGTTCCATACTTTCTTCTTCCCATCATTCTGGTACAGGTTGATCTTAGTCTCATCTGTCCAAAGAATACTGTTCCAGAACTGGGCTGGCTTCTTCAGATGTTTTTTGGCAATAATCTGGCCTTTCTATTTTTGAGGCTGATTAATGGTTTGCACCTTGTGGTGAACCCTCTGTATTTACTCTCATTAAGTCTTCTCTTTATGGTAGACTTAGATACTGATACACCTACTTCCTGGAGAGTGTTCTTCACTTGGGTGGATGCTGTGAAGGGGTTTTTCTTCACCATGGAAAGGATCCTGGAAAGAGCCCGTGCAGCCTTCTGAGTCAATTGTCCAATTACTTTTGGTCCCTTGAAAAAGAGGCGGCTACATATTAAAGAGCTGTAATTCCTAAACCCTTCCTCCAATTTGGATGTGAATACTCTCAAATTACAGCTGAGAGTCTGCACTTTAAGCCCATATTGATTATATAACTGTATCCTGAATATGTTTTCGTAAACAGCTAAAATAACAAAATTTGTGTCACTGTCCAAATATTTCTGGGCCTAACTGTATACATAGTATATGGTAGCCATTTTCCAGCAACAGTATTCAACAATTTACTCCCCCCCCCATCCCTCAAATGCTCACTTTATGGCTTCCTACAAGGGCCAGAAACCTCCAAATCAGTAAAAATAGGATGTCTTTCAGGAATACTGTGCAAATGCAAAGAGTAACTGACTCCATAACTCATTCTATTTGATAGATATAAAAAAGTATTGATTAAATTAATCAAATGAGTCAAGTTATAGGTTCCCCGCCGATTGTTTCTCTATATTCAGAAGCTTGTAATTAATAACCATAAAAAGATGAACATTTGAGTCCCTGATGCTGCATCATATTTTCACCTCTCTAAACGTCAAAATACCAAACACTGTCAAACGTTTCCAACAGGGGGAGTAGGCTACCAACATGCACTCAAAACTGACAAAAGGCTCAAAGAGCTTTCTAGGGGAGCTGCGTCAAACTGCTAGATATAACCAGAAAAAGACCGGAAGCAAGGCGATTCTGCTTTCAAAATAAAAGCGTAAAATTAGGCACTTTTGAAGAAAAAAATAAATAAATACATAAATATATATATATATATATATATATATATATATATGGTGTTTCAAAAGTAGGCATACATTTTTATACATCATTAATATTCACTGTATCATCAAATAGTTTTCCATTTACCAGGTAAGTTTAAATCAAGGTATTATTAATGGACAATTGAATGTTGAATTCTTTTGTTAAAATTACTAAAATTACACAGCTTTGTTTTTCATTATTAGGCCATTATTAAAAATTGGATTCCTACTTTTGAAACACACAGTATACATACAGGGTATATATGTATGACATATTTATATCCTTTTTAATATTTCTGTTTTTAAAAAAAATGCAAAAAATAGTATAATTGTAATTGTGTAATTGTAAAGGCTTCACAGCTCTTGAAGTAGGAGGTCCCCTATCAACCTATTACACTGTGTTTAAGTAAAATGTGCCTGCTGTTCCACTTAAATGGACCAGTAAAATGGTTGGCTATAACACAGTAATTTCAGCTGAAATTGTTTTATTTCATTTGAACAATAAGGCAATAAATGTGAAGCCTATCATATTGATAATATATTTAATTTGAAAATATTAACGGAAGAGTTAAAACCCTAACATTACCAAACATGGTAAAACAAACAAGAAAACACACACACACACACACACACACACACACTTTCTTTTTAAGCAAATTAGACACTAATATAAGTGAAAATGGATAGTAGACATCCTTCGAGTTGTCTAGTATATGTTTGTGTTTGAGGCTTTGTGAACTTTAAACTTTGAGGTAAGCTTGACATGGTAGGATAACTGATTGAACTGGGTGCAGCTGGTATCAACTTCTTCATTTTATAGCACATTGACGTAACAATTAATAGACAGACATGGAATGTTCCAAATATATTTATCCTTATTTACTCAACAACACATTATTTTCACGACATCAAGTGTAGGCTTGTCATAGACGGTGCATCACACATCAGACCAGTGTCAGACTCAAAGGGTTTAGTCACATGGTGTCACTGTTCACCACTAAATCATAATGCATATCTCTTATGGTTCTCATGACACACCCATTTGTTAAGGCTGTGGATAGATCCGCACATCCTTCTAGAAGAGCAGATAGGCTTATTTATTTTTTTTAACTAACAAATAATACAAATAATGTTTTTATTTTTATAGATGTTAATAAAAACGCATTAAAGGCAGGCATTCGGACACTGGAGTAATATATTTTCAACAACAAAAAGGATGAATTTGCAAGTTTTTTCCGCCGTCTTTGTCTTGAGTGCAATGTTGCCCTCTGCTTTGTCTGTGACGCGGTACTCCATAGCCGAGGAGTTGGAAAGGGGCTCTGTTGTGGCAAATCTAGCTGCGGATTTGGGACTTGAGCTTGGAGGTTTAGCTCAACGTGAGGTAAAACTTGACATTTTCCACAACAAAAAATATTTAGATGTTAATAAAAAGACAGGAGAGCTGTATATTGTCGAAACAATGGACAGAGAATATCTTTGTCCGACGAAAACCACGACCTCCTGTTTTCTAAAGCTAGATGTTATCATAGAAAGTCCCTTACGTATATTCAACATTGAGCTAGGTATAACGGACATTAACGATAACGCTCCCCATTTTCGAAGGGACAGGGTAGAACTCGACGTGTCAGAGTCGGCAACACCAGGAGAGAGATTCTCTCTGCCTAATGCTGTGGATCCAGATGTCGGCATAAATACAATAAAAACATACAAACTCAGTGTCAGTGAACATTTCACTATAGAAATTCAGACTGGCAGTGATGGAACTAAATATGTTGACTTGGTGTTGACCAAATCTTTAGACCGAGAGGAGCATGCTGTTCATAATTTAATATTGACTGCCTTGGACGGTGGGGTCCCTGTGCGCTCCGGCACAGCCAATATCATTGTTAGGGTACAGGACACAAACGACAACGCCCCTCGGTTCGACAAGCAGATGTACACACATAACATGACTGAGAATACCGCGATAGGTACTCTAGTGATGAAACTTAACGCCACAGATCTTGACGAGGGTCCCAATGCAGACATAGTCTACGCTTTCACCCTGTACACGTCAGAGAAAACACAAGATGTCTTTGGATTGAATCCCAATACAGGAGAGATAACAGTGAAGGGTACTATTGACTATGAAGATGTGAAATTTTATGAAATGCACATTGAGGCTAAAGATAAGGGGGCGCATCCCTTAATGGGGCAATGTAAAGTTGTGATACATGTGACGGATATGAATGACAATTATCCGGACATCACAATACAGTCTGTTAAGAGCACAGTTAATGAGAACATTCCCGTAGGAACAGTCATAGCTTTGGTGGGAATAAGCGACAGGGACACTGGGGATAATGGCAAAGTAAGTTTATCCATAAACCAACCCATGCCCTTTATTCTGAACAAGTCATCAGATAGACCCATCCATTACAAGCTCATAGTATCAGAACCTTTGGATCGTGAAGCAGTACCCGAATATGACGTCACATTCATTGTGACTGATGCAGGAATGCCCCCCTTATCTGATAATGAAACAATAACTGTGCACCTGCTTGATGTCAATGACAACGCGCCACAGTTCCCCCAGTCCTTCTACACCATACGTGTAATGGAGAATAACGCACCTGGATCCTTGCTAAGCTCCCTCACTGCCTTTGACCCAGACCTCCATGAAAACCAGTATCTAGTTTATTTCATCCTAGAGAAGGAGATAGCCAACACCTCCATGTCCATGCTGTTCTCCATCAATCCAGAGAACGGTAATCTTTACGCACTAAAGACCTTTGACTATGAGATCGAGAAGGAGTTCCTTTTCCACGTTGAGGCCAGAGACTCTGGTGTTCCTCCACTCAGCAGTAACGTGACCGTCCACATCATCATTGTGGACCAGAACGACAACACTCCGGTCATTGTCTCTCCATGGCGCGCGCACGGCTCGGTGGTGGAGGAAAAGATCCCCAGATCCACCGATAAAGGCTCTCTGGTTGCCAAGGTGATAGCCATAGACACCGACTCGGTACAGAACTCTCGGATTACCTACCAGTTTCTACAGGTGACTGACGCCACCTTATTCAGTCTGGACCAATACAACGGAGAGATCCGGACTATGAGAATGTTCAGTTACAGAGATCCGCGTCACCAACAACTGGTTGTTGTTGCCAAAGACAACGGGCAGCCTGCACTCTCTGCTACAGTCACCATCAAGCTGACCACAGTGGAGACTGCCGTTAAGGCCTTCTCTGACATGACAGACGTGCCTCTGGAATATGACATCTTTTCAGACTTAAACCTGTATTTGGTCATCGGTCTGGGCTCGGTGTCATTTCTCCTCTTGATCACCATATTGGTCACCATCGTGCTCAAGTGTCAGAAACCCAAACCCAGCAAAGCAGCTCCTCCCTGTAGGAACAGTGTGATCAGTGAGAGGAACTCCACCATCGCAGATTCCACCCTCGTCTCCAATGATGCCTACTGGTACAGTCTGTTTCTAGCGGAGACCAGGAAAGGAAAGCTGGTGGTTAGACAGCCTGTGCCAAAGGGCTCCAGGTACATCGTGTCCAGTTTACCAAGGAGCACAGGAATGACAGAGACTAGCGACTCAGCAGCCTCCACTCTGCAGGTGAGATTTCTTTTTGATCCAATGCGTTTGTGTTACTGAATATGCTGTATAATTTGATGATAATGTTTGTAAATAGACATACTGTAAATTCTAGTTTATCTAATTTATAAACATCTTCCCCATTATTTTTCAAATCACATTCAATTTTCTCATCATAAAACAAATGTGCAGTCCACTGTGTAAATGAGGCGGTTTATACAATTTTCTCTGTAGATTTTCTTAATGTTTGATTCTTTTTTCTGTTTTGCATAAAATGTGATATTCTTCGCAGAACACAGATAAGTAAAAATAAAAAAGCCGCCAATTTACATTTTCTTAATCAATTAGTCTGAGGTATTGGTTTCAAAAAGATAAGGATTTCCTTCAGCAACATCTGCACCAGTTCATCAGCTTAAACTCACCTTTAAATTCCATCTATCGTCTGATATGGTTGCATTTTAGCTTCTATACAAAAATGGTGGCAGTTGCAGAGTCTCATAATATGCATGCAGTGGCGCTGTTGACTAGATAAAACACGGGGCCATGATCGCCATGACAGTAAATCATAGTCAGGAGGGTAAAGCGTTGAATCAAGCGGACAGCTCCCTGGTACTGAAACTCCCATCACAGATACACAAGACAATTTCACTATATTTTGCGCTTGAATATCCTTTGGATGAAGATCGCATTAATATGTTCGGATCAAGACCTTAACAATAGTAAACTGCCATATAACTGGAAACATGCATTCTATCGACTAAACTGCTACATACGGAGAACAGACACACAACAATGGGGTCGTGGAAAAGGTACGTGTCGGTCGTTATCCTTTTTTCAACAGTTGAGCACATATTGTCTTCAGTTACTCATTATTCCATACCCGAGGAAATGAAAGAAGGATCAGTTGTTGCCAACCTAGCTACAGATCTCAGCTTGGATATTAAAACATTGAGTAAGAGGAAGATGCGTCTTGATATCATCGCCAATAAAAAGTACCTCGATGTGAACAAAGAGACTGGTGAACTATATATTGTGGAGAAGATTGACAGGGAAAATTGCCCCACCAAGCTGTCATCTTCGTGCTATCTTAAGCTGGAGGTGATACTGGAAAACCCCTTACGAATCTTTAATATAGAACTAGAAATTTTGGATATGAACGATAACGCCCCGCAATTTCGAAGAGACGCAATACATTTAGACATATCTGAGTCAACGCCAGCTGGGGAGAGATTCTCTCTGAGCAACGCCGTTGATCCAGATGTTGGAAGCAATTCAGTAAAAACGTACCATTTGAGTGAAAGTGAACATTTTACCATTGAGGTTCATACAGGGAGAGATGGGTCGAAGTTTGCTGATTTGATTTTGAAAAATATTTTAGACCGGGAGCAGCAGGCTGTTCATAATTTAATACTCACAGCTGTAGATGGCGGTACGCCTGCGCGTTCTGGGATTGCCAGCGTTATTGTTCATGTTTTAGACACTAATGACAACGCCCCTACATTTGACAAAGAAAACTACCGCATCAATATAATGGAAAATTCTCCCATTGGAAGCCTTGTTGTTCATCTAAATGCAACAGACTTAGACGAGGGGTCAAATTCTGATATCATATACTCATATAGTCTGTATACATCAGAGAAAACACAAGAGACATTTCATCTTAACCCCAGCACCGGTGAGATAACGGTAAAGGGAATGTTAAATTATGAAGATTTTAGGATCTACGACATGGAAGTTATTGCAACAGATAAAGGAGCCAATAGCTTATCAGAGCAATGTAAACTAACAGTTCTAGTTGAAGATATGAATGATAATCACCCAGAAATATCTATTAAATCGTTTCAGAGTCCAGTCAAGGAAGACATCGAATTAGACACAGTGATAGCAGTAATTAGTGTCAGTGATAAAGATTCAGGTGATAATGGAGTAGTTGATGTTCATATTCCCGATAATATGCCTTTCAATCTTAGAGAATCCTCTGATAACTATTTTGAGTTGGTAGTTTCAGAACCATTAGACCGTGAGAAAGTTCCAGAATATGACATCACTTTCACTGTTACAGACAGAGGTTCTCCTCCGTTGTCTGACAATGAAACTATGACTTTAGAACTACTGGATGTTAATGACAATGTTCCGCAGTTCCCCCAGTCCTTCTACACTATACGTGTAATGGAAAATAATGCACCCGGGGCCTTGCTGGGCTCCCTCACTGCCTTTGACCCAGACCTACATGAAAACCAGTATCTAGTTTATTTCATCCTAGAGAAGGAGATCGCCAACACCTCCATGTCCATGCTGTTCTCCATCAATCCAGAGAACGGTAATCTTTACGCACTAAAGACCTTTGACTATGAGATCGAGAAGGAGTTCCTTTTCCACATTGAGGCCAGAGACTCTGGTGTTCCTCCACTCAGCAGTAACGTGACCGTCCACATCATCATTGTGGACCAGAACGACAACACCCCGGTCATTGTCTCTCCGTGGCGCGCGCACGGCTCGGTGGTGGAGGAAAAAATCCCCAGATCCACTGATAAAGGCTCTCTGGTTGCCAAGGTGATAGCCATAGACACCGACTCGGTACAGAACTCTCGGATTACCTACCAGTTTCTACAGATGACTGACGCCACCTTATTCAGTCTGGACCAATACAACGGAGAGATCCGGACTATGAGAATGTTCAGTTACAGAGATCCGCGTCACCAACAACTGGTTGTTGTTGCCAAGGACAACGGGCAGCCTGCTCTCTCTGCTACAGTCACCATCAAGCTGTCCACAGTGGAGACTGCCGTTAAGGCCTACTCTGACATGACAGACGTGCCTCTGGAATATGATATCTTTTCAGACTTAAACCTGTATTTGGTCATCGGTCTGGGCTCGGTGTCATTTCTCCTGTTGATCACCATATTGGTCACCATCGTGCTCAAGTGTCAGAAACCCAAGCCCAGCAAAGCTGCTCCTCCTTATAGGAACAGTGTGATCAGTGAGAGGAACTCCACCATCGCAGATTCCACTCTGGTCTCCAACGACGCTTACTGGTACAGTCTGTTTCTAGCGGAGACCAGGAAAGGAAAGCTGGTGGTTAGACAGCCTGTGCCAAAGGGCTCCAGGTACATCGTGTCCAGTTTACCAAGGAGCACAGGAATGACAGAGACTAGCGACTCAGCAGCCTCCACTCTGCAGGTGAGACGTCAATTTCCACCCTTGTTTGTGTATATCTTTTAATGTTTGTTGTGGGTAAAGTGGCATATTCTTCACAAAGCACAAACAAGTTTAAAAACAATCCCAATTTGAATCATATGTACATTTCCATTATCCAACATCGAATGATTAATGTATTAAAACTTGGCTGTAGTGGTTTAATAAACCTAATGATTAATTTCAGCAACATCTGCAGCAGTTAATCAGCTTACGTTTTCCTTTGAATTTCACATATCGTCTAAATACAGTTGCATTTTAGCTACAAAGCATGGATGGTGTTAGTTGCAGAGTTTTATAATATACATTGAGTGGCGCTGTTGACTAGAAAAAAGACGAGGCAATGATCGCCATGACAATAAATAATAGTCAGAGGGGTAAAGCATTGAAACAAGCGGACAGCTCCCTGGTGCTGAAACTCACGCGCAGAAAAAATAAGATTATTTCCTTCCTCTTATCGCCTACATATCTATTGGATGAAGATCGAATAAATGCCGCTTGGATCAAAATTACAACAAAACCAAATTTCCATGTAATCGGGACCATGCATTTTGCTGACTGAGGCTGCTTCATACGGAGCGCAGATACACAACAATGGGGTCGTATGTAATCATGCTTACATGGAAAAGGTACGTTTCGCTCGTTATTCTTTTTGCAACCGTTCAGCACATATCGTCTTCAGTCACTCATTATTCAATACCCGAGGAAATGAAAGAAGGATCAGTTGTTGCCAACCTAGCTACAGATCTCAGCTTGGATGTTAAAACACTGAGTAAGAGGAAGATGCGTCTTGATATCATCGCCAGTAAAAAATATCTGGATGTGAACAAAGAGACTGGTGAACTGTATATTGTGGAGAAGATTGACAGGGAATATATTTGTCCTACAAAGTCGTCAGCATCGTGCTATCTTAAACTGGAGGTAATCCTTGAAAATCCTTTACGAATATCTAATATAGAGCTAGAAATTTTGGATATGAACGACAACGCCCCACAATTTCGAAGAGACGCAATACATTTAGATATATCTGAGTCAACACCAGCTGGAGAGAGATTCTCTCTGAGCAACGCCGTTGATCCAGATGTTGGAAGCAATTCGGTAAAAACGTACCATCTGAGTGAAAGTGAACATTTTACCACTGAAGTTCAAACAGGGAGAGATGGGTCGAAGTTTGCTGAATTGATCCTGAAAAAGACTTTAGACCGAGAACAGCAGGCTGTTCATAATTTAATACTCACAGCTGTAGATGGCGGTACGCCTGCTCGTTCAGGTACTGCTACCATTATTGTTCATGTTTTAGACACTAATGACAACGCCCCTACATTTGACAAAGACAACTACCATATAAATATAATAGAAAATTCTCCCATTGGAAGCCTTGTTGTTCATCTAAATGCAACAGACTTAGACGAGGGGTCAAATTCTGATATCGTATACTCATATAGTCTGTATACATCAGAGAAAACACAAGAGACATTCCATCTTAACCCCAGCACCGGTGAGATAACGGTAAAGGGAATGTTAAATTATGAAGATTTTAGGATCTACGATATGGAAGTTATTGCAACAGATAAAGGAGCCAATAGCTTATCAGGGCAATGTAAACTAACAATTCTAGTTGAAGATATGAATGACAATCACCCAGAAATATCTATTAAATCGTTTCAGAGTCCAGTCAAGGAAAATATCGAATTAGACACAGTGATAGCAGTAATTAGTGTCAGTGATAAAGATTCAGGTGATAATGGAGTAGTTGATGTTCATATTCCCGATAATATGCCTTTCAATCTTAGAGAATCCTCTGATAACCATTTTGAGTTGGTAGTTTCAGAACCATTAGACCGTGAGAAAGTTCCAGAATATGACATCACTTTCACTATTACAGACAGAGGTTCTCCTCCGTTGTCTGACAATGAAACTATGACTTTAGAACTACTGGATGTTAATGACAATGTTCCACAGTTCCCCCAGTCCTTCTATACTATACGTGTAATTGAGAACAATGCACCCGGGGCCTTGCTAAGCTCCCTCACTGCGTTTGATCCAGACCTCCATGAAAACCAGTATCTAGTTTATTTCATCCTAGAGAAAGAGATAGCGAACACCTCCATGTCCATGCTGTTCTCCATCAATCCAGAGAACGGTAATCTTTACGCACTAAAGACCTTTGACTATGAGATCGAGAAGGAGTTCCTTTTCCACATTGAGGCCAGAGACTCTGGTGTCCCTCCACTCAGCAGTAACGTGACCGTCCACATCATTATTGTGGACCAGAACGACAACACTCCGATCATTGTCTCTCCGTGGCGCGCGCACGGCTATGTGGTGGAGGAAAAGATCCCCAGATCCACTGATAAAGGCTCTCTGGTTGCCAAGGTGATAGCCATAGACACCGACTCGGTACAGAACTCTCGGATTACCTACCAGTTTCTACAGGTGTCTGACGCCACCTTATTCAGTCTGGATCAATACAACGGAGAGATCCGGACTATGAGAATGTTCAGCTACAGAGATCCGCGTCACCAACGACTGGTTGTTGTTGCCAAGGACAACGGGCAGCCTGCACTCTCTGCTACAGTCACCATCAATCTGTCCACAGTGGAGACTGCCGTTAAGGCCTACTCTGACATGACGGAAGTACCTCTGGAATATGACATCTTTTCAGACTTAAACCTGTATTTGGTCATCGGTCTGGGCTCGGTGTCATTTCTCCTCTTGATCACCATATTGGTCACCATCGTGCTGAAGTGTCAGAAACCCAAGCCCAGCAAAGCAGCTCCTCCCTGTAGGAACAGTGTGATCAGTGAGAGGAACTCCACCATCGCAGATTCCACCCTGGTCTCCAACGACGCCTACTGGTACAGTTTGTTTCTAGCGGAGACCAGGAAAGGAAAGCTGGTGGTTAGACAGCCTGTGCCAAAGGGCTCCAGGTACATCGTGTCCAGTTTACCAAGGAGCACAGGAATGACAGAGACTAGCGACTCAGCAGCCTCCACTCTGCAGGTGAGATTTCTTTACTGATCCAATACGTTTGTGTAGCTGAATATGCTGTATAATTTGATGATAATGTTTGTAAAAAGACATACTGTAAATTCTAGTTTACCTAATTTATAAACATCTTCCCCATTATTTTTCAAATCACATTCAATTTTCTCATCATAAAACAAATGTGCAGTCCACAGTTTAAATGAGGCCATCAGCACAAATTTTACTAATTTAATTTTGACTTCTCCAAAAAGCATGTCCTGGCTCATAATAAATGTGATGTTTTGCAATAAGGTTAATGCAGTTAACTAAAAGCGCGACTAGAACTAGGCATTAAAAATATAAAATGAGAGTGGATTAGACTAACCTATGCAGAGATAAAATTATCATCTAAAGGCAATATATTTATATAGTCAACTTCCTGGCGCAAATGCTTAACAATGCTGCATCATGTTTTTTTGACACGCCTACTGCTCATGCTGCACAACTCTGATGAACCACACAAAAAACGATAAATGAACACTAATTCAATAACAAAGTCATTTCGATCTTGATTGGCCAATGGAATGCTATCACCACATAAAAAACAAACAAAACAAAAACATATTTAAACTACAAAAGTACACTTTGTGGAGATAAAGTGCGAGATACTTGAAAAACAGCTGGAAAACATATCTTAACCAAAAGCAATGTAGTTATCACTACACTGAATAATGCTACTTCATTCAAAACGTGCAGGATCATAAAACACTGAATTCAAGGTATGAATGAGCTAATTAGCCATAAGGAAAAACTAAGGATGAGGGCTAAAGCATAACATTTCTTTAAGAGTAAGGCGTAAGGAAGCATGTCTTTGTTCCTTGCACACAGCGTCGCTGTTGTCCAGTTATATAAATTATGTTGTAGGACCATCAACGCCATTACACTGTCGTCGAGCTGAGACGTGAATCGGGCAAATGGACAGCTCCCGGTACTGAATCTGTATGTAAGCCAAGAACATTTTACGGTCAGTGTATTTTTGTGAATATGGCTTTGATAGGCAAAAAAAATTGTCCGGAATCTTAACGACGTGCAAGGGTTTATCTTTTTTCACAAGACTGAAGAAGACAGGTCTGAAGTGAGAATGGATGCACATTTCTTTTACAAACACTGGAGGAGGTATGTCTCGATATTTCTTCTTTTCGCTGCAACCTTAAAATCTAATTATGCGGTTACTCACTATTCTATTCCCGAGGAAATGGAGGAAGGGTCTGTGGTCGCTAATTTAGCTGCTGATCTAGGCCTCGATGTAAAAATGCTTTCTAAACGGAAGATGCGCTTGGAAGTCATAGCAAACAAGAAATATCTGGATGTGAACAAAGAAACAGGGGAGCTATATATCGTAGAGAGGATCGACCGTGAATATCTTTGCACATCTAAGACATCTACGTCATGTTTTCTGAAAATGGAAGCTATAGTAGAGAACCCACAGCGGATATTCTATATTGAAATAGAGCTCATGGATATAAATGATAACGCCCCTCATTTTAGGAGAGACACCATAAACTTGGACATTTTGGAAGCAACCCAAGCTGGTGAAAGATTCTCTGTCAACAATGCGGTTGATCCGGATGTTGGATCAAATTCAGTAAAGACGTACCATTTGAGTGAAAATGAACATTTTAACATTGAAATTCAGACAGGAAGGGATGGATCGAAGTTTGCAGATCTAATTTTAAAGAAGGCGCTAGACCGAGAAAAGCAGGCTGTTCATAAACTAGTACTCACTGCTGTAGATGGCGGCACACCTTCACGCACCGGTACAGCCAGCATTGCAGTTCGAGTCCTAGACACAAATGACAATGCCCCCAAATTTGGCAAAGAACACTATAGAATTGAAATAATGGAAAACTCACCGATTGGAAGCCTTGTGCTTCATCTTAATGCTACTGATTTAGATGAGGGGTCCAATGCAGAGATAGCATATACATATAGCTTGTACACTTCTGAAAAGACACAAGAAACATTTAATCTGAACCTTAACACTGGTGAGATAACAGTAAAAGGAGTGCTGAATTATGAGGATTTTAGGCTATATGATATGGAAGTTGTAGCAACAGATAAAGGAGTCAATGTCTTATCAGGGCAAACGAAGATATCAATTTTAGTGGAAGACATGAATGACAATCATCCTCAGATTTCCATCAAATCGTTTCAAAATTCTGTCAAGGAAGACACGGAATTAGACACAGTAATAGCAGTGGTTAGTGTCACTGATAAAGATTCGGGTGATAACGGAATGGTTGATCTTCACATTCCCGATAATATGCCTTTCAAACTTAGAGAATCTTCTGATAACTATTTTGAGTTGGTAGTCTCCGAACCATTAGACCGTGAGAAAGTTCCAGAATATGACATCACTTTCACTGTTACAGACAGAGGTTCTCCTCCGTTGTCTGATAATGAAACTATGACTTTAGAACTACTGGATGTTAATGACAATGTTCCGCAGTTCCCCCAGTCCTTCTATACTATACGTGTAATTGAGAATAATGCACCCGGGGCCTTGCTGAGCTCCCTCACTGCCTTCGACCCAGACCTACATGAAAACCAGTATCTAGTTTATTTCATCCTAGAGAAGGAGATCGCCAACACCTCCATGTCCATGCTGTTCTCCATCAATCCAGAGAACGGTAATCTTTACGCACTAAAAACCTTTGACTATGAAATCGAGAAGGAGTTCCTTTTCCACATTGAGGCCAGAGACTCTGGTGTTCCGCCACTCAGCAGTAACGTGACCGTCCACATCATTATTGTGGACCAGAACGACAACACTCCGGTCATTGTCTCTCCATGGCGCGCGCACGGCACGGTGGTGGAAGAAAAGATCCCCAGATCCACTGATAAAGGCTCTCTGGTTGCCAAGGTGATAGCCATAGACACCGACTCGGTACAGAACTCTCGGATTACCTACCAGTTTCTACAGGTGACTGACGCCACCTTATTCAGTCTAGACCAATACAACGGAGAGATCCGGACTATGAGAATGTTTAGTTACAGAGATCCGCGTCACCAACAACTGGTTGTTGTTGCCAAGGACAACGGGGAGCCTGCTCTGTCTGCTACAGTCACCATCAAGCTGTCCACAGTGGAGACTGCCGTTAAGGCCTACTCTGATATGACAGACGTGCCTCTGGAATATGACATCTTTTCAGATTTAAACCTGTATTTGGTCATCGGTCTGGGCTCGGTGTCATTCCTCCTCTTGATCACCATATTGGTCACCATCGTGCTGAAGTGTCAGAAACCCAAGCCCAGCAAAGCGGCTCCTCCCTGTAGGAACAGTGTGATCAGTGAGAGGAACTCCACCATCGCAGATTCCACTCTGGTCTCCAACGACGCCTACTGGTACAGTCTGTTTCTAGCGGAGACCAGGAAAGGAAAGCTGGTGGTTAGACAGCCTGTGCCAAAGGGCTCCAGGTACATCGTGTCCAGTTTACCAAGGAGCACAGGAATGACAGAGACTAGCGACTCAGCAGCCTCCACTCTGCAGGTGAGACGTCAATTTCCACCTTTGTTTCTGTAGATCTTATATGGTGTTTTCTATGTTGTGTATAAAATCGCATATTCTTCACAAGCCACAAACAAGTTAAAAAAATAAAATAAAAAACAAATCCTAATTTGCATCGTGTACGTTTCCATTATCCAGCATAGAATGATTAACATAAGGCATTAAACTATGATGTAATAGTTGTTTTATCAACCTAATGATTCTTTTCAGGAACAACTGCAGCAGTTAATAAGCTTAAGTTTACCTTTAAATTCCACCTATTATCTAAATACGGTTGCATTTTAGCTACAAAACATGGATGGTGTTAGTTGCAGAGTCTTATAATATGCATAGAGTGGCGCTGTTGACTAGATAAAAGACGCGGCCATGATCGCCTTCACATTAAATCATAGTCAGACAGAGGGGTATAGCATTGAAACAAGCGGACAGCTCCCTGGTGCTGAAATTCAGACCCGGGACAATTAAGACAATTTCCTTCTACTTATCGCCTACATATCTGTTGGATCAAGATCGAGTAAATAACGTTTGGATCAAAACTACAACAAAAACAAATGTCCATATAATTGCGACCATGCATTTTACCGACTGAGCTGCTTCGTACAGAGAACAGATACACAACAATGGGGTCGTATGTAACCATGCTGTCATGGAAAAGGTACGTTTCGCTCGTTATTCTTTTTGCAACCGTTCAGCATATATCGTCTTCAGTCACTCATTATTCAATACCCGAGGAAATGAAAGAAGGATCAGTTGTTGCCAATCTAGCTACAGATCTCAGCTTGGATGTTAAAACATTGAGTAAGAGGAAGATGCGTCTTGATATCATCGCCAGTAAAAAATATCTGGATATGAACAAAGAGACTGGTGAACTGTATATTGTGGAGAAGATTGACAGGGAATATATTTGCACTACCAAGTGGTCATCATCGTGCTATCTAAAGCTAGAGGTCATCCTTGAAAATCCTTTACGAATATTTAATATAGAACTAGAAATTTTGGATATGAACGACAACGCCCCACAATTTCGAAGAGACGCAATACATTTAGATATATCTGAGTCAACACCAGCTGGAGAGAGATTCTCTCTTAGCAACGCAGTTGATCCAGATGTTGGAAGCAATTCAGTAAAAACGTATCATCTAAGTGAAAGTGAACATTTTAACATTGAGGTTCAGACTGGGAGAGATGGGTCGAAGTTTGCTGATTTGATCTTAAAAAAGACTTTAGACCGGGAGGAGCAGGCTGTTCATAATTTAGTACTCACAGCTGTAGATGGTGGTACGCCTGCTCGTTCAGGTACTGCTAGCATTATTGTTCATGTTTTAGACACTAATGACAACGCCCCTATTTTTGACAAAGACAACTACCGCATCAATATAATGGAAAATTCTCCTATTGGAAGCCTTGTTGTTCCTCTAAACGCAACAGACTTAGACGAGGGGTCAAATTCTGATATCATATACTCATATAGTCTGTATACATCAGAGAAAACGCAAGAGACATTTCATCTTAACCCCAGCACCGGTGAGATAACGGTAAAGGGAATGTTAAATTATGAAGATTTTAGCATCTACGATATGGAAGTTATTGCAACAGATAAAGGAGCCAATAGCTTATCAGGGCAATGTAAACTAACAATTCTAGTTGAAGATATGAATGACAATCACCCAGAAATATCTATTAAATCGTTTCAGAGTCCAGTCAAGGAAAACATCGAATTAGACACAGTAATAGCAGTGGTTAGTGTCAATGATAAAGACTCGGGTAATAATGGAGTAGTTGATCTCCATATTCCTCAAAATATGCCTTTCAAACTGAGGGAATCTTCTGATAACTATTTTGAGTTGGTAGTCTCCGAACTATTAGACCGTGAGAAAGTTCCAGAATATGACATCACTTTCACTGTTACAGACAGAGGTTCTCCTCCGTTGTCTGACAATGAAACTATGACTTTAGAACTACTGGATGTTAATGACAATGTTCCACAGTTCCCCCAGTCCTTCTACACTATACGTGTAATGGAAAATAATGCACCCGGGGCCTTGCTGAGCTCCCTCACTGCCTTCGACCCAGACCTACATGAAAACCAGTATCTAGTTTATTTCATCCTAGAGAAGGAGATCGCCAACACCTCCATGTCCATGCTGTTCTCCATCAATCCAGAGAACGGTAATCTTTACGCACTAAAGACCTTTGACTATGAGATTGAGAAGGAGTTCCTTTTCCACATTGAGGCTAGAGACTCTGGTGTTCCTCCACTCAGCAGTAACGTGACCGTCCACATCATTATTGTGGACCAGAACGACAACACTCCGGTCATTGTCTCTCCATGGCGCGCACACGGCTCGGTGGTGGAGGAAAAAATCCCCAGATCCACCGATAAAGGCTCTCTGGTTGCCAAGGTGATAGCCATAGACACCGACTCGGTACAGAACTCTCGGATTTCCTACCAGTTTCTACAGGTGACTGACGCCACCTTATTCAGTCTGGACCAATACAACGGAGAGATCCGGACTATGAGAATGTTCAGTTACAGAGATCCGCGTCACCAACAACTGGTTGTTGTTGCCAAGGACAACGGGCAGCCTGCTCTCTCTGCTACAGTCACCATCAAGCTGTCCACAGTGGAGACTGCCGTTAAGGCCTACTCTGACATGACAGACGTGCCTCTGGAATATGACATCTTTTCAGACTTAAACCTGTATTTGGTCATCGGTCTGGGCTCGGTGTCATTTCTCCTGTTGATCACCATATTGGTCACCATCGTGCTCAAGTGTCAGAAACCCAAGCCCAGCAAAGCTGCTCCTCCTTATAGGAACAGTGTGATCAGTGAGAGGAACTCCACCATCGCAGATTCCACTCTGGTCTCCAACGACGCCTACTGGTACAGTCTGTTTCTAGCGGAGACCAGGAAAGGAAAGCTGGTGGTTAGACAGCCTGTGCCAAAGGGCTCCAGGTACATCGTGTCCAGTTTACCAAGGAGCACAGGAATGACAGAGACTAGCGACTCAGCAGCCTCCACTCTGCAGGTAAGACTCAGTTTTTGATTCATCACCTTTTTTCACCGGATCTGCTCTACCTTTTGATGAGATTGTTTTTAAATAGATCTACTCCAAATACGAATAGTAGGCTTACCTCATTCATAAACTCTGCAGGAGAGACGTCAATTTCCACCTTTGTTTTTGTAGATCTTATATGGTATTTTTTATGTTGTGTATAAAAAGGCATATTCTTCACAAAGCACAAACAAGCAAAAAAAAAGACAACAACAAAAAAACAAACATCCTAATTTGAATCATTTGTAGCATACGTTTCCATTACCCAACAGAATGATTAACATAGGGTATTAAACTTGGCAGTAATAGTGCTTTCATAAACCTAATGATTCCTTTCAGCAACATCTGCAGCAGTGCTTAAGCTTACCTTTAAATTTTACCTATCGTCTAAATATGGTTGCATTTTAGCTATATAACATGGATGGTGTTAATAGTCGAATCTTATAATATGCATGGAGTGGCGCTGTTGACTAGAAAAACGACGAGGCAATGATCGCCATGACAGTAAATCATAGTCAGAGGGGTAAAGCATTGAAACATGCGGACAGCTCCCTGGTGCTGAAACTCACAACCAGGAAGATTAACACAATTTCCTTCCTCTTATCGACTATATAGTTATTGGATCAAGAGCGAATAAATGCCGCTTGGATCAAAATTACAACAAAACCAAATTTCCATGTAATCGCGACCATGCATTTTGCTGACTGAGGCTGCTTCATACGGAGCGCAGATACACAACAATGGGATCGTATGTAACCATGCTGTCATGGAAAAGGTACGTTTTGCTCGTTATTCTTTTTGCAACCGTTCAGCACATATCGTCTTCAGTCACTCATTATTCAATACCTGAGGAAATGAAAGAAGGATCAGTTGTTGCCAATCTAGCTACAGATCTCAGCTTGGATGTTAAGACACTGAGTAAAAGGAAGATGCGTCTTGATATCATCGCCAATAAAAAATATCTGGATGTGAACAAAGAGACTGGTGAACTGTATGTTGTAGAGAAGATTGACAGGGAATATCTTTGTACAAAAATGTTAACATCGTGCTACTTGAAAATGGAAGCAACACTTGAAAATCCTTTACGAATATTTAATATAGAACTAGAAATTTTGGATATGAACGACAACGCCCCACAATTTCGAAGAGACGCAATACATTTAGATATATCTGAGTCAACACCAGCTGGAGAGAGATTTTCACTTAGCAAACGCAGTTGACCCTGATGTCGGAGCCAATTCAGTAAAAACGTATCATCTAAGTGAAAGTGAACATTTTAACATTGAAGTTCAGACAGGGAGAGATGGGTCGAAGTTTGCTGATTTGATTTTGAAAAAGACTTTAGACCGGGAGCAGCAGGCTGTTCATAATTTAATACTCACAGCTGTGGATGGCGGTACGCCTGCGCGTTCTGGAATTGCCAGCGTTATTGTTCATGTTTTAGACACTAATGACAACGCCCCTACATTTGACAAAGACAATTACCACATCAATATAATGGAAAATTCTCCCATTGGAAGCCTTGTTGTTCATCTAAATGCAACAGACTTAGACGAGGGGTCAAATTCTGATATTATATACTCATATAGTCTTTATACATCAGAGAAAACGCAAGAGACATTTCATCTTAACCCCAGCACCGGTGAGATAACGGTAAAGGGAATGTTAAATTATGAAGATTTTATGCTCTACGATATGGAAGTTATTGCAACAGATAAAGGAGCCAATAGCTTATCAGGACAATGTAAACTAACAGTTCTAGTTGAAGATATGAATGATAATCACCCAGAAATATCTATAAAATCATTTCAGACTCCAGTCAAGGAAAATATCGAATTAGACACAGTGATAGCAGTGCTAAGTGTCAGTGATAAAGATTCAGGTGATAACGGAATGGTTAATCTCCATATTCCCCCAAATATGCCTTTCACCTTTCAAACTTAGAAAATCTTCTGATAACTATTTTGAGTTGGTAGTCTCCGAACTATTAGACCGTGAGAAAGTTCCAGAATATGACATCACTTTCACTGTTACAGACAGAGGTTCTCCTCCGTTGTCTGATAATGAAACTATGACTTTAGAACTACTGGATGTTAATGACAATGTTCCACAGTTCCCTCAGTCACTATACGTGTAATGGAAAATAATGCACCCGGGGCCTTGCTGGGCTCCCTCACTGCCTTCGACCCAGACCTCCATGAAAACCAGTATCTAGTTTATTTCATCCTAGAGAAGGAGATAGCCAACACCTCCATGTCCATGCTGTTCTCCATCAATCCAGAGAACGGTAATCTTTACGCACTAAAGACCTTTGACTATGAGATCGAGAAGGAGTTCCTTTTCCACATTGAGGCCAGAGACTCTGGTGTTCCTCCACTCAGCAGTAACGTGACCGTCCACATCATCATTGTGGACCAGAACGACAACACTCCGGTCATTGTCTCTCCATGGCGCGCGCACGGCTCGGTGGTGGAAGAAAAGATCCCCAGATCCACTGATAAAGGCTCTCTGGTTGCCAAGGTGATAGCCATAGACACCGACTCGGTACAGAACTCTCGGATTTCCTACCAGTTTCTACAGGTGACTGACGCCACCTTATTCAGTCTGGACCAATACAACGGAGAGATCCGGACTATGAGAATGTTTAGTTACAGAGATCCGCGTCACCAACGACTGGTTGTTGTTGCCAAGGACAACGGGGAGCCTGCTCTCTCTGCTACAATCACCATCAAGCTGTCCACAGTGGAGACTGCCGTTAAGGCCTTCTCTGATATGACAGACGTGCCTCTGGAATATGACATCTTTTCAGACTTAAACCTGTATTTGGTCATCGGTCTGGGTTCGGTGTCATTCCTCCTCTTGATCACCATATTGGTCACCATCGTGCTCAAGTGTCAGAAACCCAAACCCAGCAAAGCGGCTCCTCCCTGTAGGAACAGTGTGATCAGTGAGAGGAACTCCACCATCGCAGATTCCACTCTGGTCTCCAACGACGCCTACTGGTACAGTCTGTTTCTAGCGGAGACCAGGAAAGGAAAGCTGGTGGTTAGACAGCCTGTGCCAAAGGGCTCCAGGTACATCGTGTCCAGTTTACCAAGGAGCACAGGAATGACAGAGACTAGCGACTCAGCAGCCTCCACTCTGCAGGTGAGACTCAGTTTTTGATTCAACACCTTTTTATTTTTTTCACCGGTTCTGCTGTATGTTTTGGTGAGGTTGTTTTTAAATAGACCTACTCCAAATACCAATATTAGGCCTACCTCATTCATAAACCTCTTTCATAATAATTTTTACGCCAACTTAAATGTCCCCAGTTAAAAACATAAACATACATGCTGATTAATTCTGGTTTACTCAAAGGCATTTGGTGTCTCAGTAGAAATTAGTTTGCACTAACGTTAATATAGTTAACTGAAACGTTGATCAAAACAAAGCATGATAATAACCGAAAATAGAAATTTAACCGTCCAGAAATAAAATCTTCATCTAAAGGCAATATTACATGTATACATACTCTGACGTTTTCAAGCTTTTCCTTAACAATGTGTTATTGTGCTTCTTTGGGCATGGCTACTGCGTACTCATTCAGCACAGATTTGCCAAAACAAAATGTAAACCGTAAAATGTGTACTATCATCAAAGCCAACGTTTTCTGAATATTAAGTGAAACTGAAGTTAACTGAAATCAGATTAAAAACACGAACGAAAGAAAGAAAGAAAGAAAGAAAGAAAGAAAGAAACAGAAAGAAACCAACGCAAAATGTAGTAACAACTATATTATGATCCTCGTTAACTCATAGCACACTGTAGACTAAAATAATTAAGAATTTCGTACACAGAGCAAATATTTCAATTAACCATTTATGATGTGTAGGCCTTTTCCTTGCACACAGCGTCGCTGTTCACCAGTCAAATCAACTGTCTTGTGAGATCATGATCGCCATGATAGTCGGACAATGAGCTGAAATGGTGAAAAGGGAAATTGAACAGTTCCTGGTGCTGATTCTACATGCAAAAATGTTTTCTCGGTCTCAGTTATCATTTGTGATTTTGACTGAGGCATAACATTATTACCAAATCTTATCGACGTGCAAGTTTTTACACTATACTGAAGAGGACATAGGTCTGAGGAAACAATGGATGCCCATTTCTCTTCCGAACACTGGAAAAGGTATGTGTCGAGATGCCTTCTTTTTGCTGCCACCTTGAATACAATTTCTGCGGTTACACACTATTCTATTCCTGAGGAACTGGAGGAAGGCTCTGTTGTCGCCAATTTAGCTGGAGATTTGGGATTAGATGTGAAGACTCTATTCGGACGGAAAATGCGGTTAGAGATCATTGCTAATAAGAAATATCTTGACGTGAACAAAGAAACTGGTGAGCTTTTCATTGTTGAACGAATTGACAGAGAATCACTCTGTGCTGCCAAGACATCCTGTTACGTGAAAATGGAAGCCATCATAGAAAACCCTAAAAGAATATTTTACATCGAATTAGAGATTATGGACATCAATGACAATGCACCTCATTTTAGAAGAGATACGATAGATTTAGATATTTCGGAAGCTACCCAAGCTGGTGAACGCTTTTCTGTGAACAATGCAGTCGACCCAGACGTTGGTTCAAACTCTGTGAAAACATACCATTTGAGTGAAAATAATTATTTCACAATAGAAATTCAAACTGGAAGAGATGGGTCAAAATTTGCTGATTTGATCCTGAAAAAAAATTTGGACCGGGAGCAGCAGGCTGTTCATAATTTAATACTCACAGCTGTAGATGGCGGCACGCCGACTCGCTCCGGTACTGCCAGCATTATTGTTCATGTTTTAGATACTAACGATAACGCCCCTACATTTGACGAAGATAACTACCACATAAATATAATGGAAAATTCTCCCATTGGAAGTCTTGTTGTTCATTTAAATGCAACAGATGTAGACGAGGGGTCAAATTCTGATTTAATATACTCATATAGCCTGTATACATCAGAGAAAACGCAAGAAACATTTCATTTAAACTCCAACACGGGTGAGATCACTGTAAAGGGAATGTTAAATTATGAAGATTTCAGGATTTACGATATGGAAGTTATAGCAACAGATAAAGGAATTAATGCTTTATCAGGGCAATGTAAACTAACAATTCTAGTTGAAGATATGAATGACAATCACCCAGAAATATCTATTAAATCGTTTCATAGTCCAGTCAAGGAAAACATCGAATTAGACACAGTGATAGCAGTAATTAGTGTCAGTGATAAAGATTCAGGTGATAATGGAGTAGTTAATGTTCATATTCCTCAAAATATGCCTTTCAAACTGAAGGAATCTTCTGATAACTATTTTGAGTTGGTAGTTTCAGAACCATTAGACCGTGAGAAAGTTCCAGAATATGACATCACTTTCACTGTTACAGACAGAGGTTCTCCTCCGTTGTCTGACAATGAAACTATGACTTTAGAACTACTGGATGTTAATGACAATGTTCCACAGTTCCCCCAGTCCTTCTATACTATACGTGTAATGGAAAATAATGCACCCGGGGCCTTGCTGGGCTCCCTCACTGCCTTCGACCCAGACCTCCATGAAAACCAGTATCTAGTTTATTTCATCCTAGAGAAGGAGATAGCCAACACCTCCATGTCCATGCTGTTCTCCATCAATCCAGAGAACGGTAATCTTTACGCACTAAAGACCTTTGACTATGAGATCGAGAAGGAGTTCCTTTTCCACATTGAGGCCAGAGACTCTGGTGTTCCTCCACTCAGCAGTAACGTGACCGTCCACATCATTATTGTGGACCAGAACGACAACACTCCGGTCATAGTCTCTCCATGGCGCGCGCACGGCTCGGTGGTGGAAGAAAAGATCCCCAGATCCACCGATAAAGGCTCTCTGGTTGCCAAGGTGATAGCTATAGACACCGACTCGGTACAGAACTCTCGGATTACCTACCAGTTTCTACAGGTGACTGACGCCACCTTATTCAGTCTGGACCAATACAACGGAGAGATCCGGACTATGAGAATGTTCAGCTACAGAGATCCGCGTCACCAACGACTGGTTGTTGTTGCCAAGGACAACGGGGAGCCTGCTCTCTCTGCTACAGTCACCATCAATCTGTCCACCGTGGAGACTGCCGTTAAGGCCTACTCTGACATGACAGATGTGCCTCTGGAATATGACATATTTTCAGATTTAAACCTGTATTTGGTCATCGGTCTGGGTTCGGTGTCATTTCTCCTGTTGATCACCATATTGGTCACCATCGTGCTCAAGTGTCAGAAACCCAAACCCAGCAAAGCGGCTCCTCCCTGTAGGAACAGTGTGATCAGTGAGAGGAACTCCACCATCGCAGATTCCACTCTGGTCTCCAACGATGCCTACTGGTACAGTCTGTTTCTAGCGGAGACCAGGAAAGGAAAGCTGGTGGTTAGACAGCCTGTGCCAAAGGGCTCCAGGTACATCGTGTCCAGTTTACCAAGGAGCACAGGAATGACAGAGACTAGCGACTCAGCAGCCTCCACTCTGCAGGTAAGAGAAAGGAGTATAGTGTCCTAATCACATAACCCAATGGTTTCCTTTAGGCTGTGGATTGCCTTGTTTTGTGCGTAAAAGTCGTCCAGAAAAATGCAACTCTCCGTCAGTTTTCTGTCATTCGGCAAAAATATCATCATGGACGGTTGTCGTACGTATAAGTCCACGTTGGTCTCTAGTTTTTTATGCAGTGATAGGCCTGCATAGCCTGAAAGTTTAAACGATTTAACTGGTTTTCACTGATCAATAATTTCAACATGTAACAACTTTTAACGAGTGTAAATAATTAGGCAATAAGTCTGAGTAGCACTCATGTTTTTAGGACAACTATCTCTTTGCTGGTGGAAATCGCGCTAAGATCTCTCCAATATAAGTTGGTAAATTACACATTACACAAAGCTTAATGCAAAGAAATAGCCACAAAAGCAAATAGGTGAGCAGATATTTAAAGTTCAGAGAGTGTCGCTGTTGAACACATAAACAAACGCCTTTGTTAGGTCACCATGACAGTACGTCATAATGAGTGCAGTAACTGGTGAACAGCTTGGTGGTGTTGAATCCATTAACCAAGAAAGAGAAACGTAAGGCATCTATGACGACAATTTGAAATGAAACGAGATGATACATATTTTTGAATTCTAACCTCCGCAAGAAAACGCCTTTGGAATACGGGTTTAACAGATTTTCAACAATGGTGTCTCCAAAAGATCAGCCGTGGGTAAGGTACACGTTGCTGTTTCTTCTATTCTTAGAAGGTCTTAACATAACTACATCGGTAACTCACTATTCTATCCCCGAAGAAATGAAGGAGGGATCCGTCGTGGCAAATTTAGCTGTTGATTTGGGACTGGATGTAAAAGCTCTGGATTCACGGAAGATGCGTCTGGATGTTATAGCCAATAAGAAATATTTGGACGTGAACAAAGAAACAGGGGAACTGTACATTGTCGATAAAATTGACAGGGAGCACCTTTGTATATCAAAGACAATATGCTTTCTTAAAATGGACGCAACAATTGAAAACCCAATCCGAATGTTTAACATTGAATTGGAAATACTGGATATTAATGACAACGCGCCTCATTTTCGGAGAGACACTATGCATCTGGATATATCTGAATCTACGCCGGCGGGCGAAAGGTTCGCATTAAACAATGCAGTCGATCCAGATATTGGTCTGAACTCGATTAAAACCTATTTTCTTAGTGAAAGCGAACACTTCGATATTGAAATTCAGACTGGTCGAGACGGCTCTAAGTTTACTAATTTAATTCTGAAAAAGACTTTAGACAGAGAGCAGGAGGCTGTTCATAATCTAATACTTACGGCTGTAGATGGTGGAGTCCCTACCCGCTCCGGCACAGCCAGCATCATTGTTCGAGTGCTGGATACGAATGACAACTCTCCTCAATTTGACAAAGAACATTACAGTATATATATAACGGAGAACTCCCCTGTTGGAAGCCTTGTGGCTAAACTGAATGCTACTGATTTAGATGAGGGATCTAATTCAGAAATAGTGTATTCATATAGTTTATATACATCAGAAAAAGCACAAGAAACGTTTAGTTTGAATCCGAACAGCGGTGAAATAAGAGTGAAAGAAATGGTAAATTATGAAGATTATGAGATCTATAATATGGAAATCATAGCTCGGGATAAGGGCGTCAATTCATTATCAGGGCAATGCAAATTAACTATTCTAGTAACAGACATGAATGACAACCATCCCGAAATATCAATTAAATCATTTCTGAGCCCTGTCAAGGAGAATATTGCTGTGGATACAGTAATATCAGTTATTAGTATAAGTGATAAAGATGCAGGTGATAATGGAATTGTTGATATCAGCATTCCGAAACATTTACCATTTGTGCTTAGAGAATCATCTGATAACTATTATGAGCTGGTTGTTTCAGAACCATTAGACCGTGAGAAGGTTCCAGAATATGACATCACTTTCACTGTTACAGACAGAGGTTCTCCTCCGTTGTCTGACAATGAAACTATGACTTTAGAACTATTGGATGTTAATGACAATGTTCCACAGTTCCCTCAGTCCTTCTATACTATCCGTGTCATGGAGAATAACGCACCTGGGGCCTTGCTAAGTTCACTCACTGCGTTTGACCCAGACCTCCATGAAAACCAGTATCTAGTTTATTTCATCCTAGAGAAGGAGATAGCCAACACCTCTATGTCCATGCTGTTCTCCATCAATCCAGAGAACGGTAATCTTTATGCACTAAAGACCTTTGACTATGAGATCGAGAAGGAGTTCCTTTTCCATATTGAGGCCAGAGACTCTGGTGTCCCTCCACTCAGCAGTAACGTGACCGTCCACATCATCATTGTGGACCACAACGACAACACTCCGGTCATTGTCTCTCCATGGCGCGCGCACGGCTCGGTGGTGGAGGAGAAGATCCCCAGATCCACTGATAAAGGCTCTCTGGTTGCCAAGGTGATAGCTATAGACACCGACTCGGTACAGAACTCTCGGATTACCTACCAGTTTCTACAGGTGACTGACGCCACCTTATTCAGTCTGGACCAATACAACGGAGAGATCCGGACTATGAGAATGTTCAGTTACAGAGATCCGCGTCACCAACGACTGGTTGTTGTTGCCAAGGACAACGGGGAGCCTGCTCTCTCTGCTACAGTCACCATCAAGCTGTCCACAGTGGAGACTGCCGTTAAGGCCTACTCTGACATGACAGACGTGCCTCTGGAATATGACATCTTTTCAGATTTAAACCTGTATTTGGTCATCGGTCTGGGCTCGGTGTCGTTTCTCCTGTTGATCACCATATTGGTCACCATCGTGCTCAAGTGTCAGAAACCCAAGCCCAGCAAAGCGGCTCCTCCCTGTAGGAACAGTTTGATCAGTGAGAGGAACTCCACCATCGCAGATTCCACTCTGGTCTCCAACGATGCCTACTGGTACAGTCTGTTTCTAGCGGAGACCAGGAAAGGAAAGCTGGTGGTTAGACAGCCTGTGCCAAAGGGCTCCAGGTACATCGTGTCCAGTTTACCAAGGAGCACAGGAATGACAGAGACTAGCGACTCAGCAGCCTCTACTCTTCAGGTAATAAAGTACAAAACATTACTCATACCTATTTTGTTTAGACACCTTTCTAATAAACAGCTGCACGTGAATATCTCTTTTAGCGTCCCTACAAGGATTAAAATAAAAGTTCAAAATAAACTAAACATCAGTCATGATGGCGGGTACTCATGAGCGGATAGTTCCTAATTTACAACGCAATAACACAAATTCTAATGACAAGCATAAGTCTGAAGTGTAACGATGAAGAGTACACATCACGTTCTTGGCTATTTAAATTTAGTTGAAATTCATATATATAAAGGCCTCAAGTCAACGGTCACCACGCCCAGGCCTTTTTCTTGCACATAGCGTCGCTGTTCTCCGGTTAAACATCCTGACTTGTGACTTTATCGGCGCCATGACAGTGCCTCATGAACCAGAACAGACAGCAGGAAAAAAGAGTGGATAGCTCCTGGTGCTGAATACGTTTTAATAGAATTGTTCGGCACTCAGTTGTCTCATACCAACAAATTAGTTGTGATAAATGTCTTCAAATAATATTCTTTTTCGCTGGTTGCTACTGCATTTGCGTTGTCTCACTTAAAAAAGAGGACTTAAATGACGGCGTAACAATGGAGTTGCATAACACTGGACATTCTTGGACGAGGTTTGTGTTTGCGCTTTTGTTTTTCGTTACAGTCATGAACACAGTTATTGCCGTAACTCACTATTCAGTTCCTGAAGAATTGGAGGACGGATCAGTTGTCGCCAATTTAGCTACAGATTTGGGTTTAGACGTGAAGACTCTGAGTACGCGTAAAATACGGTTAGAGATAATATCAAGTAAGAGATATCTGGATGTGAACAAAGAAACAGGGGAACTTTACATTGTAGAGAGGATTGACAGAGAATACCTCTGTGCAATAAAGACACCGACATGTTACCTAAAAATGGAGGCTATTGTGGAAAACCCGCAGAGGATATTCTACATCGAAATTGAAATAATGGATATAAATGACAACGCTCCCCATTTTCGAAGAGACACCATTAACTTGGACATTATGGAATCAACCCAGGCTGGTGAGAGATTCTCTGTAAATAATGCCGTTGACCCAGATCTTGGTTCAAATTCAGTAAAAACATATCTCTTGAGTGAAAGTGAGCACTTTGATATAGAAATTCAAACCGGAAGAGACGGATCCAAGTTTGCTGATTTAATACTGAAGAAGACATTAGACCGAGAGATGTATGCGGCTCACCATTTAATACTCACGGCTGTAGATGGTGGAGTCCCCACTCGCACCGGCACAGCCAGTATCATTGTTCGTGTGCTAGACACTAATGACAACGCCCCAACTTTTGACAAAGAAAATTATGACATTAATATTATGGAAAACTCTCCAATTGGAAGTCTCGTGATTCATCTGAATGCGACAGACTTAGACGAGGGGATCAATGCAGAGATCGATTACACATATAGTCTGTACACGTCAGAGAAAACGCAAGAAACATTTAACCTGAATCCTTCCACTGGTGAAATAACAGTCAAGGGAATGCTGAATTATGAGGATTTACGGATTTATGATATGGAAGTCATAGCAACGGATAAAGGGGCTAACAGCTTATCAGGGCAGTGTAAATTAAAAATTTTAGTAGCAGATATGAATGACAATCACCCAGAAATATCTATCAAATCATTTCAAAGTCCAATCAAAGAAAGTACTGACGTAGACACAGTAATAGCAGTGGTTAGTGTCAGTGATAAAGATTCAGGTAATAATGGAGTAGTTGATCTAAGTATTCCTGGTAATGTACCATTTCAACTGAGGGAATCCTCTGACAACTATTATGAATTGGTAGTTTCAGAACCATTAGACCGTGAGAAAGTTCCAGAATATGACATCACTTTCACTGTCACAGACAGAGGTTCTCCTCCGTTGTCTGACAATGAAACTATGACGTTAGAATTATTAGATGTTAATGACAATATTCCACAATTCCCTCAATCCTTCTATACTATACGAGTAATGGAGAATAATGCACCCGGGGCCTTGCTAAGTTCTCTCACTGCCTTCGACCCAGACCTCCATGAAAACCAGTATCTAGTTTATTTCATCCTAGAGAAGGAGATAGCCAACACCTCCATGTCCATGCTGTTCTCCATCAATCCAGAGAACGGTAATCTTTACGCACTAAAGACCTTTGACTATGAGATTGAGAAGGAGTTCCTTTTCCACGTTGAGGCCAGAGACTCTGGTGTTCCTCCACTCAGCAGTAACGTGACCGTCCACATCATCATTGTGGACCAGAACGACAACACTCCGGTCATAGTCTCTCCATGGCGCGCACACGGCTCGGTGGTGGAGGAAAAGATCCCCAGATCCACCGATAAAGGCTCTCTGGTTTCTAAGGTGATAGCCATAGACACCGACTCGGTACAGAACTCTCGGATTACCTACCAGTTTCTACAGGTGACTGACGCCACTTTATTCAGTCTGGACCAATACAACGGAGAGATCCGGACTATGAGAATGTTCAGTTACAGAGATCCGCGTCACCAACAACTGGTTGTTGTTGCCAAGGACAACGGGCAGCCTGCACTCTCTGCTACAGTCACCATCAAGCTGTCCACAGTGGAGACTGCCGTTAAGGCCTACTCTGACATGACAGACGTGCCTCTGGAATATGACATATTTTCAGACTTAAACCTGTATTTGGTCATCGGTCTGGGCTCGGTGTCATTTCTCCTGTTGATCACCATATTGGTCACCATCGTGCTGAAGTGTCAGAAACCCAAGCCCAGCAAAGCGGCTCCTCCCTGTAGGAACAGTGTGATCAGTGAGAGGAACTCCACCATCGCAGATTCCACTCTGGTATCCAACGACGCCTACTGGTACAGTCTGTTTCTAGCGGAGACCAGGAAAGGAAAGCTGGTGGTTAGACAGCCTGTGCCAAAGGGCTCCAGGTACATCGTGTCCAGTATACCAAGGAGCACAGGAATGACAGAGACTAGCGACTCAGCAGCCTCCACTCTGCAGGTAAAGAAAACGTCTTCTAAACAACAATATGTGTGTATTACGCACAGATATCCTTGTGGAATGTTCATCAAATCCAGACACAAATTGACCGCGCACATCATTCTATTTTATAATACTTACTATTGGCTCCTAATATTGATGATTTAGTATTTTGTTCTCTTTTTTGCTTATCTGAAGCTACTCAACTTGTGGAGTAAGCTAAACGCCTAGAACCTAACTGCAAATCTCAATCTTTTGTAGATGTGTACATGTACTCTTTCGTATCAACCGTCTTTATACTGGTGACCTACATTGACATTCCTGATTAAAGCAGGTATAGTTTAAATATGAACAACGTTCACTTACCGTCTTTATCTCAAATCATGAGATGAAGACGGTAAACATGAAATGCGTAAACACTCGACAGCATGGAGCAATAAAGGAAATGTGTTACAGGTGGTTTCCTCTAATATAAACAATGACGATGATTAGCTAGTACATTAATAAGCTATTAAATACACACGGACACAATCTCCTTTAGCCATGGTCTTTACGCACAGATATCCTTGCGTAAAACTCGCACAACACGAAAGAAATTAGTGTGATACATAATATAGTTTTCCCTTGATCGCTTTTTATATAGAAGTGTGACAATAACCAAAAGGTAGTTGAAAACAATTGCGAAAATAAACGAGCAAAACTTGAAGGAATTAATTAAGACTAATTTGATTATCACGCACCAATTGCGAAAATCTAGGTTAGATATCACAAAAGAGGATACTAAAATACTCATTGTTAATTTTATTCTAATATGTTTTAATGATAATGACATCTCCACGTTTTTCTTTAATCTTACGAAGATTTGAAATCTCTGATTCTTTTGTAGAGGTGCAAAGGCTCAGACAGGACTCTGCGTCGCTGCTCACCGTGAAAACACACTCAATAATGAGGTCATCGTTCTCACAGTTCATTGGAGGCAGGGCATGGACACGTATTACACGCACATCTCTCTTGGTCTCAGTATAATGAAACGTTTTCCTTTAAGGCCGTCGTTGGATTTCACAGTTGAACAAGAGGGCTGCTTGTTCCCGCATTAATAGCCTATCGAATTCACAAGCTTTACGCACAGATTCCTCTCAATGGCGCATCACATCCTTCGGTTTTCTTGGAGAGGGTACGTTTCTGTATTTCTTTTACTTTCTGCCACCATGAACAAGACATCTGCCGTTACCCATTATTCCGTTCCCGAAGAAATGGAGGGGGGCTCTGTTGTTGCCAATTTAGCAGCTGATTTGGGATTAGATATAAAGACTCTAAAAAAAAGAAAAATGCGGATAGATGTGGTCGGCAATAAAAAATATCTAGACATCAACAAGGACACGGGAGAGCTCTATATTTTGGAAAACATAGATAGAGAGTTTTTGTGCCCCTTGAAAACAACTACGTCCTGCTTTCTTAAATTGGATGCTACGATTGAAAACCCAATACGAATGTTTAACATTGAGGTGGAAATCATGGATATTAATGATAATGCTCCACATTTTCGACGGGGCACGATGCATTTGGATATATCTGAATCAAGTTCAATTGGCGAGCGATTCTCGTTGAATAACGCTGTAGACCCGGATGTTGGAACAAATTCTGTGAAAAACTACCATCTGAGCTCAAGCGAACATTTTACCATAGAAATTCAGACCGGGAGAGATGGGTCAAAGTTTGCTGATTTAATTCTGAAAAACGCTTTGGATAGAGAGCAGCAGGCTGTTCATAATCTAATACTCACTGCTGTGGACGGCGGAGTCCCCACGCGCACCGGTACAGCCAGCATCATTGTTCGTGTGCTTGATATCAACGACAACGCCCCTACGTTTGACAAAGAAAGCTACAAAATAGATGTAATGGAAAACTCCCCTATTGGCAGTCTAGTAATTAAATTGAATGCCTCTGATTTAGATGAAGGGTCAAATTCACATATGGTTTACTCATATAGTTTGTATACATCAGAGAAAACGCAAAACACGTTCACATTGAATCCGGATAATGGAGAAATAAGAGTGAAAGAAATGATCAATTATGAGGATTTCAAGATTTATGATATGGAGGTTATCGCCACTGATAAAGGGCCGAATTCCTTATCTGGGCAGTGTAAACTGACAATATTGGTGACAGATATGAATGACAATCACCCAGAAATTTCCATCAAATCATTTCAAAGTCCTATAAGAGAGAACGCACCTGTAGACACAGTGATAGCAGTGGTTAGTGTCAGTGATAAAGATTCAGGTGATAATGGAATAGTTGATATTCATATTCCTGATAACTTGCCTTTCAAACTGAGAGAATCCTCAGATAATTATTTTGAATTGATTATCTCAGAACCATTGGACCGTGAGAAAGTTCCAGAATATGACATCACTTTCACTGTTACAGACAGAGGTTCTCCCTCGTTGTCTGACAATGAAACTATGACTTTAGAACTATTAGATGTTAATGACAATGTTCCACAGTTCCCTCAGTCCTTCTATACTATACGTGTCATGGAGAATAACGCACCCGGGGCCTTGCTAAGTTCACTCACTGCGTTTGATCCAGACCTCCATGAAAACCAGTATCTAGTTTACTTCATCCTAGAGAAGGAGATAGCCAACACCTCCATGTCCATGCTGTTCTCCATCAATCCAGAGAACGGTAATCTTTACGCACTAAAGACCTTTGACTATGAAATCGAGAAGGAGTTCCTCTTCCACATTGAGGCCAGAGACTCTGGTGTTCCTCCACTCAGCAGTAACGTGACCGTCCATGTCATCATTGTGGACCAGAACGACAACACCCCGGTCATTGTCTCTCCATGGCGCGCACACGGCTCGGTGGTGGAGGAAAAGATCCCCAGATCCACCGATAAAGGCTCTCTGGTTGCCAAGGTGATAGCCATAGACACCGACTCGGTACAGAACTCTCGGATTACCTACCAGTTTCTACAGATGACTGACGCCACTTTATTCAGTCTGGACCAATACAACGGAGAGATCCGGACTATGAGAATGTTCAGTTACAGAGATCCGCGTCACCAACGACTGGTTGTTGTTGCCAAGGACAACGGGCAGCCTGCACTCTCTGCTACAGTCACCATCAATCTGTCCACAGTGGAGACTGCCGTTAAGGCCTACTCTGACATGACAGATGTGCCTCTGGAATATGACATCTTTTCAGACTTAAACCTGTATTTGGTCATCGGTCTGGGCTCGGTGTCATTTCTCCTCTTGATCACCATATTGGTCACCATCGTGCTGAAGTGTCAGAAACCCAAACCCAGCAAAGCGGCTCCTCCCTGTAGGAACAGTGTGATCAGTGAGAGGAACTCCACCATTGCAGATTCCACTCTGGTCTCCAACGACGCCTACTGGTACAGTTTGTTTCTAGCGGAGACCAGGAAAGGAAAGCTGGTGGTTAGACAGCCTGTGCCAAAGGGCTCCAGGTACATCGTGTCCAGTTTACCAAGGAGCACAGGAATGACAGAGACTAGCGACTCAGCAGCCTCCACTCTGCAGGTGAGAGTGACCGGTGCTTTTACTTAGAATCTATTTGTTTTCAAAACATCATATTTTGTATAAATGGGCGTGTCTTTTCAACTTTTTAATTACTTGCATCTATTATCCATTTTCAATACATCATTTTGTAAAGTATCCATTTCCAAATAACGGACTATATGAAGAACAACAATTCTTTGATCACGAGTCCACTTTGAAATGAGCTTCAATTTCCTGATCACCCGTGCATAAAATAGCAATGTGTTTTCTGTGAAAATAGAAATTAAATATTCTTTTGAAACACGTTCTAGTAAGAATCAATGTAATAAGGACTAATTATTTTGAATGCCATAGTGCACCAGTTGAACAATACACATTTATCTATATTTTGCCGTAAATGGGGTTGATAGTTCTAAACTGAAACACAAGTCAACAATACTACAAGTAAGAGTGTGTTACTTTTCAACACAACACGTTAACAGTATATTTTCACTCAACGTATTTTAGCACATCTGTGTTTAAAATTAACATGTGTGGTAATTGTCCTAAATTAGACACCTAGATGGGTTCAAATTAGATCGTTCTAAGAGTGTTCGTGTGAACAATGATACCGTGCACAAAGCGTCGCTCCTCACCAGCAATATACACATCTTTGTGACGTAATGGTCGCCATGACAGTTCGACGAAAGAAGACGGAGCTGCCTCGTCTGGACAGTTCCCTCTTAAAGAATCAAGTGATTGCAATGTAATCAGTTGGGATATTTTCGTAAAGCAACGACATTTTGACTTCTGGATATCAACTCTAAACATCTCAAGATTTTTCATGACGTCATACTCAGTGTAGACAAACCAATAATAATGAGTTTAAAATTCAGTCACCAGCTTTGGAGAAGGTATGTCTCCCTCTTTATTCTTTTCTGTGTAGCACTGCCCACGATATCTGCCGTTACACACTACTCGATTCCCGAAGAGATGGAGGAGGGATCGGTGGTTGCTAATCTTGCAGCGGATTTGGGTCTGGATGCGAAAGCCTTGGGTCCACGTAAAATGAGATTGGATGTTATCGCTAATAAGAGGTATCTTGAGATAAATAAAGACACGGGGGAGTTGTTCATAGCTGAAAAGATTGACCGAGAATATCTATGCAACAGCAAGAATCCATCATGTTTTCTTAAAATGGATGTCACGATTGAAAATCCGATTCGACTGTTCAACATTGAAGTTGAGATAATGGACATTAATGATAATGCACCTCATTTCCGCAGGGACACAATGCATTTGGATATATCTGAATCAACCCCGTCAGGAGAGCGTTTCTCATTAACCAATGCTGTAGATCCCGATTTTGGTTCAAACTCAGTTAAAACGTATCATCTAAGTGAAAGTGAACATTTTGACATTGAAATTCAGACAGGGAGGGATGGGTCAAAATTTGCTGATTTAATTCTGAAAAAAGCTTTAGATAGAGAGAAGCAGGCTCTTCATAAATTAATACTCACTGCTGCGGACGGCGGAGTCCCCACGCGCACAGGTACAGCCAACATCGTAGTTCGCGTACTTGATATCAACGACAACGCCCCTACGTTTCTTAAGGAAAGCTTCAAAATATATTTAATGGAAAACTCCCCTATTGGCAGTCTAGTAATTAAACTAAATGCTACTGATTTAGATGAAGGAGCAAATTCAGATATAGTTTACTCATATAGTTTGTATACATCAGAGAAAACGCAAAACATGTTCACATTGAATCCGGATAATGGAGAAATAAGAGTGAAAGAAATGATCAATTATGAGGATTTCAAGATTTATGATATGGAGGTTATCGCCACTGATAAAGGCCCGAATTCCTTATCTGGGCAGTGTAAACTCACAATATTGGTGACAGATATGAATGACAATCACCCAGAAATTTCCATCAAATCATTTCAAAGTCCTATAAAAGAAAATGCACCTGTAGACACAGTGATAGCAGTGGTTAGTGTCAGTGATAAAGATTCAGGTGATAATGGAATAGTTGATCTTCATATTCATGATAACTTGCCTTTCAAACTGAGAGAATCCTCAGATACTTATTTCGAATTGATTGTCTCAGAACCATTGGACCGTGAGAAAGTTCCAGAATATGACATCACTTTCACCGTGACAGACAGAGGTTTTCCTCCATTGTCTGACAATGAAACTATGACTTTAGAACTACTAGATGTTAATGACAATGTTCCACAGTTCCCCCAGTCCTTCTACACTATACGTGTCATGGAGAATAACGCACCTGGGGCCTTGCTAAGTTCACTCACTGCCTTCGACCCAGACCTCCATGAAAACCAGTATCTAGTTTATTTCATCCTAGAGAAGGAGATAGCCAACACCTCCATGTCCATGCTGTTCTCCATCAATCCAGAGAACGGTAATCTTTACGCACTAAAGACCTTTGACTATGAAATCGAGAAGGAGTTCCTTTTTCACATTGAGGCCAGAGACTCTGGTGTTCCTCCACTCAGCAGTAACGTGACCGTCCACATCATCATTGTGGACCAGAACGACAACACTCCGGTCATTGTCTCTCCATGGCGCGCGCACGGCTCGGTGGTGGAGGAAAAAATCCCCAGATCCACCGATAAAGGCTCTCTGGTTGCCAAGGTGATAGCCATAGACACCGACTCGGTACAGAACTCTCGGATTACTTACCAGTTTCTACAAGTGACTGACGCCACCTTATTCAGTCTGGACCAATACAACGGAGAGATCCGGACTATGAGAATGTTCAGCTACAGAGATCCGCGTCACCAACGACTGGTTGTTGTTGCCAAGGACAACGGGCAGCCTGCTCTCTCTGCTACAGTCACCATCAATCTGTCCACAGTGGAGACTGCCGTTAAGGCCTACTCTGACATGACAGACGTACCTCTGGAATATGACATCTTTTCAGACTTAAACCTGTATTTGGTCATCGGTCTGGGCTCGGTGTCGTTTCTCCTGTTGATCACCATATTGGTCACCATCGTGCTCAAGTGTCAGAAACCCAAGCCCAGCAAAGCGGCTCCTCCCTGTAGGAACAGTTTGATCAGTGAGAGGAACTCCACCATCGCAGATTCCACTCTGGTATCCAACGACGCCTACTGGTACAGTCTGTTTCTAGCGGAGACCAGGAAAGGAAAGCTGGTGGTTAGACAGCCTGTGCCAAAGGGCTCCAGGTACATCGTGTCCAGTTTACCAAGGAGCACAGGAATGACAGAGACTAGCGACTCAGCAGCCTCCACTCTGCAGGTAAATATACCACTTCTAATATTTGTTAGGATTTCTTTTTTTGTGACAAGCATTTCCATTCCTCCTTGCTATGGTCTATTTATCTGTCGTGTTAAGGTTGGTGAGTGGGGTTCTCTAAATTAACAATATCGCCTATTGGCCTAAATCATAAATACAGCATTTTATATAAACCACGCCGTTTAATCTGAAACATTTAGTGCTAATCCAACTTGATGAGCTGCTTTACAGACCGTTCTATGTTTTAATTTGTCGGTGATATAATAGCATAATACATTGCAGACGCTTTTCATGAGCTTTAAGTGTCGCTGTTTGCCAACTACAAACTCCAGTATTAGATATTGTTCGCCATGACAGTTTGAAAGAAGCATAACAGAGCACTGCTTTATCACTGGTACAAACGGAATGGACAGCTCCATGGTTCTGAACCTAGGAAACAGGCAGTTTCTCACGATTGCTTCCAGTCTGTCATCACATTATTGGGATTTACAATATTTTTTATTTGTAAACATGATTTAAACGCACTTTTTGCCTGGTGTTTTGAGAATTGAAAATGTATCCGACATTGGAGCCGTATGTGACCGCGCATTTCTGGCAAAGGTACCTCTCAGTCTTTCTTATATTTTCCACTACTTATGGAATGGCGTCAGCCGTTACTCATTATTCGATTCCTGAAGAAATGGAGGAAGGTTCGGTGGTTGCCAATTTAGCAATAGACTTGAGTGTGGATGTTAAAACATTAAACAGACGCAATATGCGAATGGATGTCATAGCCTCGAAGAAATATCTTGAGGTTAGCAAAGACACTGGCGAGCTTTATATTCTACAAAAAATGGATCGAGAATATCTCTGCAGCTCAAAAACGAACTGTTTTCTTAAGCTCGACGTAACACTTGAAAATCCACTAAGAATGTTTAACATCGAGGTAGAAATTATGGATATAAATGACAATGCACCTTACTTTAGAAGGGATGAAATGCATTTGGACATTTCAGAGTCCTCACCAGCTGGAGAGAGATTTTCTTTGAACAATGCAGTGGATCATGACGTCGGCTCAAACGCTGTTAAAACCTATCACCTCAGCGAAAGTGACCATTTTAACATTGAAATTCAAACTGGTAGAGATGGGTCCAAGTTTGCTGATTTGATTCTAACGAAAGTGTTAGACCGAGAGGTGAAGGCTGTTCACAATCTAATACTTACTGCTGTTGATGGTGGAGTTCCCGCACGCTCTGGTACAGCAAGGATCATTGTTCGTGTGCTCGATACAAATGACAACGCCCCTGCATTTGACAAAGAAGCATATAATATCGATGTGATGGAAAACTCCCCAATTGGAAATCTAGTTGTGAAACTGAACGCAACCGACTTAGATGAAGGCTCCAATTCTGATATAGTTTACTCATATAGTCTTTATACATCAGAAAAGACACAACAGACGTTTAGTTTAAACCCTAACAACGGCGAAATCACAGTAAAAGAGATGATAAACTATGAAGACTTTAAATTTTATGACATGGAAGTTATTGCAGCGGACAAAGGGATAAATTCTTTGTCAGGGCAATGTAAGCTAACCATTGTGGTAAAAGATATGAATGACAACCATCCTGAAATATCCATCAAGTCATTTCGAAATCCAGTCAAAGAGAATATACCTGTAGACACAGTTCTAGCTGTATTAAGTGTGAGTGATAAAGATTCAGGTGACAATGGAATAGTTGATCTAAACATTGCAAACAATTTGCCATTTAGGCTGAGAGAATCAACTGACAACTATTATGAGTTGGTAGTTTCAGAGCCATTGGACCGTGAGAAGGTTCCAGAATATGACATAACCTTCACTGTGACAGACAGAGGTTCTCCACCGTTGTCTGACAATGTAACAATTACTTTAGAACTATTAGATGTTAATGACAATATTCCACAGTTCCCCCAGTCTTTCTATACTATCCGCGTCATGGAGAATAACGCACCTGGGGCCTTGCTAAGTTCACTCACTGCCTTCGACCCAGACCTCCATGAAAACCAGTATCTAGTTTATTTCATCCTAGAGAAGGAGATAGCCAACACCTCCATGTCCATGCTGTTCTCCATCAATCCAGAGAACGGTAATCTTTACGCACTAAAGACCTTTGACTATGAGATCGAGAAGGAGTTCTTTTTCCACATTGAGGCCAGAGACTCTGGTGTTCCTCCACTCAGCAGTAACGTGACCGTCCACATCATCATTGTGGACCAGAACGATAACACCCCGGTCATTGTCTCTCCATGGCGCGCGCACGGCTCGGTGGTGGAGGAAAAGCTCCCCAGATCCACCGATAAAGGCTCTCTGGTTGCCAAGGTGATAGCCATAGACACCGACTCGGTACAGAACTCTCGGATTTCCTACCAGTTTCTACAGGTGACTGACGCCACCTTATTCAGTCTGGACCAATACAACGGAGAGATCCGGACTATGAGAATGTTTAGTTACAGAGATCCGCGTCACCAACGACTGGTTGTTGTTGCCAAGGACAACGGGGAGCCTGCTCTCTCTGCTACAATCACCATCAAGCTGTCCACAGTGGAGACTGCCGTTAAGGCCTTCTCTGATATGACAGACGTGCCTCTGGAATATGACATCTTTTCAGACTTAAACCTGTATTTGGTCATCGGTCTGGGTTCGGTGTCATTCCTCCTCTTGATCACCATATTGGTCACCATCGTGCTCAAGTGTCAGAAACCCAAACCCAGCAAAGCGGCTCCTCCCTGTAGGAACAGTGTGATCAGTGAGAGGAACTCCACCATCGCAGATTCCACTCTGGTGTCAAACGATGCCTACTGGTACAGTCTGTTTCTTGCGGAGACCAGGAAAGGAAAGCTGGTGGTTAGACAGCCTGTGCCAAAGGGCTCCAGGTACATCGTGTCCAGTTTACCAAGGAGCACAGGAATGACAGAGACAAGCGACTCAGCAGCCTCCACTCTGCAGGTAAGGACAATCGTGCTCTGAACAAAAATATGCAAGTGGGTCGCACGGATATCCTGAGCGAACATGGAAAGTCTTACATGTGTTACTTAATTCAAAAAGTGACGAGAATCAACAAGTTTATTAAGACAGTTACAAAATACTCGCGAGCAAAACCATTCTGCATTACGCATGGCGTGTACGCATGTATATCCATTCCTCAACCTCGCATATGAGAAAATTAAGCAACAGTGTTACATTAAGTTTTACACGGACAACACTTAATATGAAAAGTTACGATAACCAGCAAGTGTATTAAAACAGCGATAAAATACACACATACAATATCAGTCTCCATTTCGCACGTTGTTTACGCACGGATATCCATGCATAAAACCCGACGCAGCAAGAAGGAATTAACCAACTGTGATGCATAAACCTTTACATGGGCAGTATTTAATATAGTAGTGAGACCATTATCAGAGAATGAATTAAAATAATAGCAAAACTGCACATTAACAAAAGCTGAAAGTTCTAATTAGGGCTAATATGATTACAAACCACCTTCAGAATTTAGCAATATCGCTAACACAATATTGTTTGTTCTTATATTTTGTAATGAAAATTGTAACTTTAATCTTACCAAAAACTGGAACGTTTGTTTTTTGTCAATGCTCAATGAGTCGCTGCACAAATTGCTTAAGCACAGTCAGTAATATGTGGTCATCTTCCCCGTGACACTTATTTGGAGGAAAGAAAGCGAGACATTTTATATGTACATCTTTGTTGGACTCAATATAATGGAAGATTTTAATTAAAGACCTATGTTGGTTTCACCGTTAAAAGAGATGGCTGTTTGTTCACACGCTAGTCTTATTAGATTTATACACGGATTCTACCCAGTGGCTTATCACATCCTCCACTTGTCTTGGAGAGGGTTTCAATAATTGATCTTCTTTCTACCAACATGACCACTGCATCTGCCGTTACCCGTTTTCTGTTCTTTATATACAACATAGTGACCGCATGCACACATCATTGTATTTTAGTATCTTTACTGTTGGCTGCTTGCAATGCTAGGCCATTTAGAAACCCAACTTTATTCTAGTGTCGACTTATCTGAAGTCGCTCCGCATTAGAGAGTCAACTAAGGTCTGGTACTGTATTGTCGACCTGAATGACATCGTAAGCCTGCTTTAAACTAGTGTCGTGTTTAACATGATCAAAAGCGGGCATCACTTTAAATATGAGTAATTTTCACTTACGTTCTATATCTCCATTTATAAAACGTATTTTCTTCACGGTCTTCATTTCAGCATTTTCCCCAGGTACCTAAAATCAGTTTCCATTACGCATTGCGTTTAGGTAGGGATACACACGCGTAAAATTCGGTACCCATGAAGAAATTAAGCAGCTATGTTGAAGAAAGCTTTAAACCGAGACTACATATGAGGAAAATCATCAAGTACGTTAAAAAAGAACGGCAAAACACACAAGCAAGATCAATCTCAATTACGCGCGGCGTTTACGCACGGATATCTATGGCTAAAACTCGGCACAACATGGATGAACGAAGCAACTGTTATAAAGAAAGCTTTACAATGAAAGTATTTAACATATAAGTGTGTCAATTTCAGCAAGTATATTAAAACAATAGCAAAATACAATCAAGCAAAAACTGAAGAATACGGGCAAATATGATCACAACCATCAGCTGCGAAAACATAGGCAATAATTTATCAATGAAGCTTGCAAAACACTTGTTAATTCTGTTAGTATATATTCTAATGAAGATTGTACCCATACTCTTTTGAATCTTACCAAAAGTTGGAATGTTGTTGTTTTTTGCCGGGATGCAAAGGCTTAGAAATGGCTCAGCGGGTCGCTGCTCACCGTGAAATCATAGCCAGTGATGAGCTCATCGTCCTCGTGACACTTCATTTCAGGGAGGAAAGCGATACATATTATATGCACATCTCTCTCGGACTCAATATTATGAAACGTTTTACTTAAAAACCTGCATTGGTTTGACAAGAAAGAAAGGTTTTTGTTCACACGCTAGTATCATATTCCAAAGCTTTACGCAGGGATTCTACCCAATGGCGCGTCACATCCTTCAGTTGCCTTGGACAGGGTACGTTTCAGTCTTTCTTCTTCTTTCTACCACCATGAAGCTGACATCTGCGGTTACTCACTATTCTATTCCCGAAGAAATGGAGGAAGGTTCTGTTGTTGCCAATTTAGCAGCTGATTTGGATCTAGATGTGAAGACACTGAATAAACGGAAAATGCGCATAGATGCTGTGGCCAATAAAAAATATATTGAAGTTAACAAGGAAACAGGAGAACTGTATATTTTAGAAACGGTGGACAGGGAACATTTGTGTCCTTCCAAGACAACAACGTCCTGCTTCCTTAAATTGGATGCTACGATCGAAAACCCAATACGAATGTTTAATATTGAGGTGGAAATCATGGATATTAATGATAATGCTCCACATTTTCGACGGGGCACGATGCATTTGGATATATCTGAATCAAGTTCTGTTGGAGAACGATTCTCGTTGAATAACGCTGTAGACCCGGATGTTGGCACAAATTCTGTGAAAAACTACCATCTCAGCTCAAGCGAACATTTTACCATAGAAATTCAGACCGGGAGAGATGGGTCAAAGTTTGCTGATTTGATTCTGAAAAAAACTTTAGATAGAGAGCAGCAGGCTGTTCATAATCTAATACTCACTGCTGTGGACGGCGGAGTTCCCACTCGCACCGGTACAGCCAGCATCATTGTTCGTGTGCTTGATATCAACAACAACGCCCCTACGTTTGACAAAGAAAGCTACAAAATAGATGTAATGGAAAACTCCCCTATTGGCAGTCTAGTAATTAAATTGAATGCCACTGATTTAGATGAAGGGTCAAATTCAGATATAGTTTACTCATATAGTTTGTATACATCAGAGAAAACGCAAAACACGTTCACATTGAATCCGGATAATGGAGAAATAAGAGTGAAAGAAATGATCAATTATGAGGATTTCAAGATTTATGATATGGAGGTTATCGCCACTGATAAAGGGCCGAATTCCTTATCTGGGCAGTGTAAACTGACAATATTGGTGACAGATATGAATGACAATCACCCAGAAATTTCCATCAAATCATTTCAAAGTCCTATAAGAGAGAACGCACCTGTAGACACAGTGATAGCAGTGGTTAGTGTCAGTGATAAAGATTCAGGTGATAATGGAATAGTTGATATTCATATTCCTGATAACTTGCCTTTCAAACTGAGAGAATCCTCAGATAATTATTTTGAATTGATTATCTCAGAACCATTGGACCGTGAGAAGGTTCCAGAATATGACATCACTTTCACTGTTACAGACAGAGGTTCTCCCCCGTTGTCTGACAATGAAACTATGACTTTAGAACTATTGGATATTAATGACAATGTTCCGCAGTTCCCTCAGTCCTTCTATACTATTCGCGTCATGGAGAATAACGCACCCGGGGCTTTACTAAGTTCACTCACTGCGTTTGACCCAGACCTCCATGAAAACCAGTATCTAGTTTATTTCATCCTAGAAAAGGAGATAGCCAACACCTCCCTGTCCATGCTGTTCTCCATCAATCCAGAGAACGGTAATCTTTACGCACTAAAGACCTTTGACTATGAGATCGAGAAGGAGTTCCTTTTCCACATTGAGGCCAGAGACTCTGGTGTTCCTCCACTCAGCAGTAACGTGACCGTCCATGTCATCATTGTGGACCAGAACGACAACACTCCGGTCATTGTCTCTCCATGGCGCGCGCACGGCTCGGTGGTGGAGGAAAAGATCCCCAGATCCACCGATAAAGGCTCTCTGGTTGCCAAGGTGATAGCCATAGACACCGACTCGGTACAGAACTCTCGGATTACCTACCAATTTCTACAGGTGACTGACGCCACCTTATTCAGTCTGGACCAATACAACGGAGAGATCCGGACTATGAGAATGTTCAGTTACAGAGATCCGCGTCACCAACGACTGGTTGTTGTTGCCAAGGACAACGGGGAGCCTGCTCTCTCTGCTACAGTCACCATCAAGCTGTCTACAGTGGAGACTGCCGTTAAGGCCTACTCTGATATGACAGACGTGCCTCTGGAATATGACATCTTTTCAGACTTAAACCTGTATTTGGTCATCGGTCTGGGCTCGGTGTCATTTCTCCTCTTGATCACCATATTGGTCACCATCGTGCTGAAGTGTCAGAAACCCAAACCCAGCAAAGCTGCTCCTCCCTGTAGGAACAGTGTGATCAGTGAGAGGAACTCCACCATCGCAGATTCCACTCTGGTCTCCAATGATGCCTACTGGTACAGTCTGTTTCTAGCGGAGACCAGGAAAGGAAAGCTGGTGGTTAGACAGCCTGTGCCAAAGGGCTCCAGGTACATCGTGTCCAGTTTACCAAGGAGCACAGGAATGACAGAGACTAGCGACTCAGCAGCCTCCACTCTGCAGGTAAATAAATAGCCTTTTAAATGTATGTAAGTATTACGCAAGGATATCCTGACCGATGCACGCATTTTTGTATTTTGTTTATTTGTTATCGTTACTGCTTGTAATGTTGACTGTTTAGAAATTTTACCTAATTCTACTTCTCATCAATTTGATGTTATTTCACACAAGGCAGTTAGTCAAATAAAAACAAAAATGTAAATGTTAATATACATTTACATTTACATTTTTATTTATTTGACTGTCTTGTGTGAAATAAGTTCACACAAGACAGTTAGTCAAATAGTCTTGTGTGAAGTAACTTCACACAAGACAGTCAAATAAAAATAAAAAGTAAATGCTAATATATATACAGTATATATATATATATATATATATTGTTGACGCGAACAGCAACACAACGTCGCGGGTCAACTTCATTCAATCAGTATAAATAGGTCATTACCGTTTTTGGTGACACTTTACAATGACCGTATTTATTATCATTATTATTAATATTAACAATAACTTTATTATTATTATTTAAAAAAAATAGAGTTACATACTGCTTCACAAAGACATAAGATTAACAATCAGGAAAACAATAGAAAATAAGAATGAAATTAAAACAACAAGAGGCATACACATGTAAAAACAAAAGAACATAAAAGCAATGAATCAGGTATTAAAAGCTATAGTCTAAAAAGGTGAGTTTTAATGAGGGATTTGAAGGAGGCCATTGTGTTTGCCCGTCTAATATTCTCTGGCAGGCTATTCCAAAGGGATGGGCCCTAATAGCAAACACACAATCACCCAGTGTATTTAAGTATATTAACCTGTCTATGGAAAAGTATTGTATGTACACAGTATTACTGTGCTGATAAAAATCTGCCTAATATACAGTATATACTGCGAAAGAGCATTTACATGTAAAGGTTGATTGTGTGGGAACACTGGCTGAGCAGGAAATTTCATGTAATTGGTCAGCTGTTGCATGACATTTGGAAATATGCGGTTCACAACTGTTGAAAAGCTAGGAACCTAATTTGCAATCTATCCTCACTTCTCCTCATAATTGTGTTATAGTATCATACAATTGCTAATAACCTTATACAGTGCTGTCACTTTACTTCAATTATAAGACATCATTCCATTTCAGAGACTTAGAATTTATCATCTGTTTTGATATGTTCAAGCAGTTCTCTATGTGTTAGACTTAAGGTTTGGTAGTTAAAATGTGCTGTGTAACCCAGGACTCAGATTCTTCTTTCAAATACTGTTGTCACTTTGGCATTGGGGTTATAAAGCTTTATGAATGCTGAACATATAATACATTATGCCCACAACTTATAATGCTTTATAAACCTTGTTATAAGGTGCCATGCATGATTATAAAACATTTAAAAAAAGTTTTATAATGCCTTATAAATGCATTACAACGTGTTATGAATGTGCTTATAATGCACTATATGGCTTTCATAGAAAGTGTTACTCCCTTTTCTTTACTGACTTAATACTATGTTGTCACTCACTGAGCGCTACGGTGATAGGTCATAATATATGACTTGATGTTTGATAATTTGCTGACAGAAAATTAAGTAAATTGGACTTAGTGATCTATTACATTTTGTTTCCATTCCTTGGTATGTTCTAGTTGTAATACAGTTTTAGTCAGCAGCGACCTGGTTGCCTAATTAATCATGGTTACATCACGAGACATCTGTTTTTGAAACCAAGGTGATTCTAGAGTTTCAGTGATAAAAGCTTACATCCTGCGTAACATTTTCATGATCTTGTCTTTACAGTGTCAATATAGGCCCTCACACAATTATTTGTGGGTTGTTGGTGCATTGGTCTTGTAAAAGGTTGATCAAAATATCTAGAACTCAACTTTTTATTATAATACTATAACGGACGCATGTAGGACAAATTCAAATCAGTAGGATTTGACAAATATGTTGACAGCACAATGCAGTAGGTTGTAGGACAAACAAACTTAATATATTTTTTGCACATTGTTGCCAGTCTCATTGACAAACACAGTCGCAAACTTACCACAAAATACAAAATAAGGGAATATAAATACTAACGCATGTTTAATATTCATTTTAAGCTGTCACCTTCGTGCTCAGTGCGGCACCACCCAACATTAATCCAGTAAAGAAAAGAGTGGGAAACGGCGCATCACTCACTTACGTATTATGTCTGTACACTTTGAAGTTACATTGTGTTGTTTGGCAGATTTTCCTCACAGACCTACACGGTAATATTGTGTACTTGCAATGCTTTTCAATAGGTTAATACACTGGAATAAGGTAATTGTAAAGTGGTATCCAGTTTTGTTTTGCTTGTTCGTTTGTTGTTCTAGGTATCAAAATTAATCTCCATTACGCACTGCGTTTTAGTAGACTACGGATGTCCATGAGCGTATCTTGGCACTACGCGGTGAAATGAAGCAAATTTGTTGCAGCAGAACGCTTTACACTGATATTACTTCATAAAGCAATATTACTATAATCAGGAAATTTACTGAAGAAGTGATAAAATACACACGGCAAAATCAATCTGCATTACGCACGTTTTTTACGCACGGATATGCATGCTCAAACTCGACACAGCACAGACAAATAAAGCAACTGTGTTGCAAAAAGCTTCACCTTTATTTAATTTTAAAAAAATGATGATAATCAGCAAATATGTGACGGCGACAAAATACACACGGGCAAAAGCTCTGCATTATGCATGGTGTTTATGCATATCCGTGTCTACACCTCGGCATAACATGACAAAATGAAGCAACGGTGTTACATGAAGCTTTACACGGAATCTACTTAATATAGAAAGTGACAATAATCAACAAAAAAAATGCAGACGGCGAACATCAATGATCATTTCGCGCAGTATTTAAGTGTTTATGCACGGATATCCATGCGTAAAAGTCGACACAGCAGAGATTAATGATGTAACCGTGATGCAGAATGCATTACATGGACAGTAGCCTATTTACTATGAAAGTATGGTGATCATCAGCAGTTATGCTAAAATAAGTAAAATGCACATGGGCAAAAACTGAATGTTGTATTTAGGGCTAATATGATGACAACTCACCAACTGCCAAAACCTAGGTCAGAATTTATCAGTCAGCTGGACCAAGATTCATTGTAAGTGTTGTCATATAGCCTATTATTCACCTATATACGTCTGTAATTTTACGGCAAGTTGAAATGTAGGTTTTTTTCCCGAGATGCAAGGGCTCAAAATGACTCAGTGGGTCGCTGCTCAACATGAAATCACACTCAATGATGAGGTCATCGGCCTCGTGCCACATAATTGGAGGGAGGACAGCGAGACATTTTATATGCGCATCTCTCTCGGACTCAATATTAAGAAACGTTTTACTTAAAGACATACGTTTCACCGTTGAACAAGGCGACTGTTTGTTCAAGCACCAATATCAAATTTCCAAGCTTTACGCACGGATTCTACGCAATGGCTCATCAAATCCTTCAGTTATCTTGGAGAGGGTATGTTTTGGCATTTCTTATTCTTTCTGCTACCATGAACACACTACTTGCCGTTACCCATTATTCAATTCCAGAAGAAATGGAGGAAGGCTCTGTTGTTGCCAATTTAGCATCTGATTTGGGATTAGATGTGAAGACTCTAAATAAAAGAAAAATGCGGATAGATGTGGTGGCCAATAAAAAATATCTTGACATCAACAAGGACACAGGAGAGCTCTATATTTTGGAAAACATGGATAGAGAGTTACTGTGTCCCTTGAAGACTGCTACGTCTTGCTTCCTTAAATTGGATGCCACGATCGAAAACCCGATACGAATGTTTAATATTGAGGTGGAAATCATGGATATTAATGATAACGCTCCACATTTTCGACGGGGCACGATGCATTTGGATATATCTGAATCAAGTTCAGTTGGAGAGAGATTCTCGTTGAATAACGCTGTAGACCCGGATGTTGGAACAAATTCTGTGAAAAACTACCATCTCAGCTCAAGCGAACATTTTACCATAGAAATTCAGACCGGGAGAGATGGGTCAAAGTTTGCTGATTTGATTCTGAAAAACGCTTTGGATAGAGAGCAGCAGGCTGTTCATAATCTAATACTCACTGCTGTGGACGGCGGAGTCCCCACGCGCACCGGTACAGCCAACATCATTGTTCGTGTGCTTGATATCAACGACAACGCCCCTACGTTTGACAAAGAAAGCTACAAAATAGATGTAATGGAAAACTCCCCTATTGGCAGTCTAGTAATTAAATTAAATGCCACTGATTTAGATGAAGGGTCAAATTCAGATATAGTTTACTCATATAGTTTGTATACATCAGAGAAAACGCAAAACACGTTCACATTGAATCCGGATAATGGAGAAATAAGAGTGAAAGAAATGATCAATTATGAGGATTTCAAGATTTATGATATGGAGGTTATCGCCACTGATAAAGGGCCGAATTCCTTATCTGGGCAGTGTAAACTGACAATATTGGTGACAGATATGAATGACAATCACCCAGACATTTCCATCAAATCATTTCAAAGTCCTATAAGAGAGAACGCACCTGTAGACACAGTGATAGCAGTGGTTAGTGTCAGTGATAAAGATTCAGGTGATAATGGAATAGTTGATATTCATATTCCTGATAATATGCCTTTCAATCTTAGAGAATCCTCTGATAACTATTTTGAGTTGGTAGTTTCAGAACCATTAGACCGTGAGAAAGTTCCAGAATATGACATCACTTTCACTGTTACAGACAGAGGTTCTCCTCCGTTGTCTGACAATGAAACTATGACTTTAGAACTACTGGATGTTAATGACAATGTTCCACAGTTCCCCCAGTCCTTCTATACTATCCGCGTCATGGAGAATAACGCACCCGGGGCTTTACTAAGTTCACTCACTGCGTTTGATCCAGACCTACATGAAAACCAGTATCTAGTTTATTTCATCCTAGAGAAGGAGATAGCCAACACCTCCCTGTCCATGCTGTTCTCCATCAATCCAGAGAACGGTAATCTTTACGCACTAAAGACCTTTGACTATGAGATCGAGAAGGAGTTCCTTTTCCACATTGAGGCCAGAGACTCTGGTGTTCCTCCACTCAGCAGTAACGTGACCGTCCATGTCATCATTGTGGACCAGAACGACAACACTCCGGTCATTGTCTCTCCATGGCGCGCGCACGGCTCGGTGGTGGAGGAAAAGATCCCCAGATCCACCGATAAAGGCTCTCTGGTTGCCAAGGTGATAGCCATAGACACCGACTCGGTACAGAACTCTCGGATTACTTACCAGTTTCTACAAGTGACTGACGCCACCTTATTCAGTCTGGACCAATACAACGGAGAGATCCGGACTATGAGAATGTTCAGCTACAGAGATCCGCGTCACCAACGACTGGTTGTTGTTGCCAAGGACAACGGGGAGCCTGCTCTCTCTGCTACAGTCACCATCAAGCTGTCCACAGTGGAGACTGCCGTTAAGGCCTACTCTGACATGACAGACGTGCCTCTGGAATATGACATCTTTTCAGACTTAAACCTGTATTTGGTCATCGGTCTGGGCTCGGTGTCATTTCTCCTCTTGATCACCATATTGGTCACCATCGTGCTGAAGTGTCAGAAACCCAAACCCAGCAAAGCGGCTCCTCCCTGTAGGAACAGTGTGATCAGTGAGAGGAACTCCACCATTGCAGATTCCACTCTGGTCTCCAATGATGCCTACTGGTATAGTTTGTTTCTAGCAGAGACCAGGAAAGGAAAGTTGGTGGTTAGACAGCCTGTGCCAAAGGGCTCCAGGTACATCGTGTCCAGTTTACCAAGGAGCACAGGAATGACAGAGACTAGCGACTCAGCAGCCTCCACTCTGCAGGTATGAGTGGCGTCCCTTTATACCTCCATTTGAACAAACCCTTACTCCTTAATCTTAACACCTCATAATTTGTGAAAGAAAAAAATCTTTCCAAGAGAAGTAGAGCCCACATTCATCTCCTAATGTTTGTTTTTGATCTATGATGGACCTCCACGAAGTCAAATGGATTTTTGTTAGAAAAAGGTTTTGATTTTGTTTAAATATGTGAATGAATATGGGACAGACATGAAAGACATTCAATACCCTTATCAACCTTCAATTCAAGTAAACACAGCAACATCTGCTGGTTGTGCCCTACTATTAACTACTGTCATTACAAAAATACCTTTGTTCATTTTCTTGTTTCAGGTCTTTTGGAGACATAATTTGTAAAGTTTGTGTATAATAGCTTGCTTTTTTGAGTAGTAGTTTATCAATATCCTCAGTCTATCTTGGCAATTATCCAACATTTTCAAAGAACCGCCCCAAAAGTAGTTTACAAATGCCTGCCAAATGTAGGACAAATGGTAGCAAAATCAGATATGCCTCCCATTAGAGGAGACATTTTCCTTGATTGCACCCTGGACGGTAGCTCTTGTTGTGGTTGTATTGTGAATCATCTACATATAGGTGATTCTAAATTGACCTGAAGAAGGTCCACCATGGGTTCAAATGTCTCATTTTGCAATAATAGACGTAAATTAGGAGATTAACTTGTGCGGGCTCTACTTCTATTTTTTACCGCTCTACTGCTGGAATGATTTTCACTTAGCCCAGCACCCACCGCCAATGTGCGTATAACTACTCTTTCACATGTAAAAATGTATATTTCAAACCTTGGACTCAATCCAATAAAACAAATTTCTGAAAGAAATCTTGATTAAACTTTGGAACTTTGGACGTTTACCTGATTCAGTAAAAATGTTTAAAAAATTAATTATGTTTTCAACTATTTTTTCGGTAACACTTAACTTTTTTAGTCCAGAAGAGAATTCATTCCCTTCTGTGTTTATAAAAATGAAAAAAGCTAATATAATGAGAACATAAAAGGTCTTGGAAAACGTATTTCTTATTTGAGTGTGAACCACTTTCTCCTCTGTCCTATAACTAAGTTTTTTTATGTGGCTAAATTTAAATCCAACCCTAACTCTAACCCTAATCCTAATCTTAACCCTAATCTTTACCAAATTATTTTACGTGCCTAACCCTAACCCATTTCTTTCATATGCCTGTAATTAACCCTGACCTTAGCCAAACTTGTTGACAGTCTGCCAACAGTCTATTTGAGAAAGTGCATTTCACAATCAATTTAAAGGTAGTTAGCATAAATCACATAGTTTGATGAACGCAGTTTGATGAACAATTGTTGATAATCAATTTAAAATTCATAGCAGAGTCTGTTTTAACAATTCTATTTGCTGATACACTGTTGAATATCTACTGATAAATTGTTGAGAGTCAACAGTGGACTGTAAAAATAAAGCGATACAATTGTTTCTAGTTGCTTTCTTCATTCCTGGTCAAAATCTTCAGTTTCAACCATTGTTTGCATAAGACAGCGTAGAGTAATGACGTGGGAATTTGGACCTAATACCCTGTGAATCAGATGACCAGAAATGGTTGTGTTGTTTTCTGTCACTGAGTACTGTGGTACATATCACACTGCAGAACACATACAGTAGTTGCACCACTAAAAATGATTACACCTAAACAGATTAACTCTTACTTGCATGAACTCAATCTTTATTTCACGTTTGTTCTTTGAGTGGCTGAGCTTTTTGTGTGTGTCCTCATGTTCAGCTACTGGAGGTTTAAACAGGACCTTCCAATAGCCTGAATAGTTCTCCTCTCTACTTCTTATCTTTCAATTACCCTTCATAGCACACTGGATAAGTCAATTTTCATAAATAAGTCATTTTTTATTACCCACATAAAAATGGCAATATAAAACACAAGGATAGGAAATTAGTTTAAAAAAAATCAAACATTAAGACTTGCGAGCGTGATCAGAGTCCTTGATTGTGATCTGTGACCCCCTCCAAAATATAAATAAATAAAACAACAAAAATTCTAAGACCCTATCTGATATCAATGTACAGAGGCACACGTGACATCATTTTCACCATACTTCTGGTATTGTCTGTGTTTGTTATTGTATTGAAGATATGTTTTCAATCTCAGATTGAGTGACTGAGCTCTTGACACAGTGGCTGAGAGTTACATACCCTAACCCTAAAGTTTTATATGTCTTTTAAACCCACAAATGGTTTGTCTATGTTTGTAGTGTTTGTACATGGAGCTAATTCTACCTTTATTCAATATTATAGGATCTGAAAGTTGAAATATCTGTAAATAAGGTTAAATCAACAAGTCTGACTCTTTATGAATTCATACACTCATAATTCATGCACTCAAAAATCCATCTGGAGACCTTAAGTTCACAATTACAACCTTCACATTCAACCAGCTGAAAAGCCACACCTTTATTGATTGTGTCCACATTTCCATCTGAATATGGCATTACAATTTATGATTGAGAACAACAGAATGTGTAAATGAAGATAAACTGTATGATATTCCTTTGTTCTATTCATTCTTTGAGAATCACATTCACCTCCATATTTTGACTGCAGTTCAGATTTGTGCCATTACTGGTATAAAATTATTGTTGCAATCACTAAAACCTTCCAACGGTCCCAAAAAAATACCAATCAAATGAGTCTTAACTGGTTTAACTAACTTAAAAAATGATTTGTGATTTGAAAATGTATGTATTTTATTTCAAATAATTGATTTCACTTTATTTGGATAGTCCCATTTTGACGCTCAACCAATCAGGTGACAAAAAGTAGATGTTCAATAAAGTGTCACTTGCCTATTTGCTGCATCTCCACAGACTATGTAACCCTAACCTTAGCCTAACTTTAACCCCAACCCTAATCCTGATCCCATTTTTAAAACTAAACCCAACCTGACTCTATTTCTAACATTAACCACAACCCTGAGATTAACCCAGACATTGAATAGCTATCTTCTTTCACACAATTATGAATATCACTTTAAACTCAGTAGACTTTTTAGTGACACGTTATTGTCATTTGATAGGAAGTTGAGTATCAACATTGGGCTATCCAAATAAAGTGTGGCCGAAAATGTAGGCTTCAAACAAAAAACTTTTAACATCATATTTTTTTATATTTACATTCATCAAGTAATTACATGTTCATTGAACTTTAGGTATATGTGTTTTAAACAAGTGTTTTAAAGCCTGTGATATTTCAGTGGCATCCCTGCATGTATGTATGTGTGAAGTGTTAAACAGTGAAGTGTTAAACAGTGCAAGTATAATATTACCAATTTTGAAGTAGTCCGTTCCCTTCACTCCCAGGTAATCCTTATGAAAGGCTCACATCCTTTCCCTCTGTAAAGCAACAAATGGCTATTTATTGAAAATATTTCCCTGTAGTATTAAACAGCTGCAGTACCTGCTGCTAAAAATGTGCTATAATTTGTTTTAACTGGTTGATGTGATGATGTGTGATTTTGGCCTGTGACCTATATAAAAGTGAACTGACTGTGGTTGCATTGCTATACTCAATGCCAGTGATAACAGAAAGGAGGCTGCAGCAAGGCAGAAATGTTACATGTGACACAAGTTGTATGTTCTCAAACAGAAACCTTTTTAAATTGTTAAAATACACAAGAGACTTACAGGTTTGAGAGCCTATGTTCATTTGATTAATGATCTGCTGGCTTCTCCTCATCTCGCTCTTGCTATTTGTTTTCAAATACACATGCTCCTTGCTACACAACCAACCATAGCCATGAACGCAGTAAATAGTCTGTCTGTGTATGACCATCAGATCACAGCAGCAAAACCTGCATTGCTGTGGTGTAGAGCATTTCAGTGCTGCCACACCCCCCTTTGTGGTGCAGAGCCCTACTCCCCCCCCTCATGTTGCATCACTGAAGAGTGAAAGAGGGAGCAGGAAGAAGTCTGGAGCAGGGGAGGGCATTTGTTACGAGTTTGCTCAGCATCAGTCAAGTGCATACAGTATTTGAAATGCAGAAAGCTGTACAGTTTTAACTGACCTATTTCTGCTTGTATCAGTTTTCTCTGTCAAGATTGTCCAAAGTGAGAGTTGATACTACAATTTTCACAATATGCATAGGTCTAATGTCCATTTGTTTGTTTATTAAGGGTTTCTGTAAAAACGGTAAGTATGGGCAGGAAGAACAAAGATTAAATAGTTAAATGTATGATTGGGCATAACATTTTTGAACCCGCTCTTACAGAATGACGTACAATTTCTTCACAAACTGTCATATGTGGTATACAAGCTAGTGCCACACTATTCATGTTGTAGTTTTTTTTCCCAAGATACATTTTAATGATAGTGCCATGACATATCACAATGAATTCTATGATCATTTTAACTGAATGGAGACAAAGTAGAGTCAATTAATTTAGCCGTCATACGATACATACTCAAAGATTCCTTTTTGTGCTTGCAATGACCTGACCATTGAATTGCTTGTTTCTTTTCTCCCCACTCTAAAGTACCCTAAATGAGGGAAGTCCACTCTGCAGCTGGAGGTATGCAGGAGTCTCACTCCCCCACCCTGGAACTCCTTTATGAATGATGTTACAGAACTGAGTGTTTGAACTGTTTTTGTGTTTTTGTTCTCAGTGGATTATAATTTTTTTTGTCTCGTTTTTTTCCTCTTAGAGAAGGAGATTTTTTTTTTAACTGCAAATGGCCACTCAATTGACATCAAATGTGGTTTGCTAAATCTCCTGTTTTAGCCTCTTCATGCCCACATTTTAGTTACTCTTACTCATATTACAGACTCATCCTCAAAGCCCACTGCAAATGGGTCTGTCCAAACTAATAATGAATGTAATAGTCTGTTGCTATTGGTACTGTGCAGTTATAAAGGGGATACTTGCATTAGGTGTTATTGTTCTTCTGTTCTGTTTCTTTCTCTCCCCAAACATTTAGTGTGACTAACTCTAACCCACAGCAGAGCCTCTAATGGATAATTCTAATGACCTCGCTTGACCCCAGGGAACAAAGACATTCAACCATAATAATCATAATAATACTGATGATAATAATGATAATCTATGGTCTGTTTGGCAGAGAATCAAGCAAAAGTGGTAATCCAGATTAAGGGGCATTAATAAGGTATACCCTTCCTAGTAATTGCCTTTGGCAATGAAACACAAACTGTCACACTTGACTGCAGCCAACCCCTGAACCACACACCTGTCCCTGGACTCGTAGAAATAAAACCAAGATGTTCTAACCTAAAGCTCATTGATCACAGTTTTTGAAAACTCAATGATGCACCTAACAGTGTTGCTACTCCCTGGCTTTGCTTTTTCACAATCTGGCATTTGCTGTAACACACATGCAAGGAATCTACTGATAGATCTGTGCTGTTATAATTCAATCACTGTGCTCTCAAAAGGGTCAAGTGCATGTGAAAATGTATCTTTGTACATCCCCTACTGACCCATCACTAAATACAGATTAGGAGTATATCATATTTCCGAATGCTTGTAAGTGGGATTGGACTGTTCTGTTTTTGTGTGATTGGATTATTTAGAATTGTGATTGGATTGAATGTTAAAATGTTACTGAGTTCACAGGATGACACTTGTGAATTCCTGTTTGCTACAGTGTGAATTGTGACCCAATTCTTTGTGCAGGGGAGACGCAAAGTGAAACCAATCACCCAGTTACTTAGCAACCACTCTCCCTCACATAATCTTGGAGCATGGTATTCATTGATAGACCCGCCACCTCACCACTACATGTCCAAGGGCCTGCCCAGCCCCCCACCCACTCTGTCGTTCTGCCTGAAGCCCCTGTCTGAGTGACAGATCTCGGCTGCATGAGATATGTCAGAATCTGGCCAATCACAAGGCTATCAATGCTCTGGATCTCTCTCACATTTGTGTAATTCTCTTTTCTCATTGGCAGGCATCTACCACCAGCAGCAGCAGCTCCACGTAAGGCCCCGCTTCCAGCTATCCAGAGGAATGATTCCAGGAGGTACCCTTGACAGAGGAAAGGAGAAACCCCAGCGCCTAAACTCCTATGCCCAATTGCCAAACCCTTCACTGACCCTCAGTCTCCCCCCTGTTACTCACACCAGTCTTTCTATAAGCACATGCTAAACCAATCAACATAGCCTTTCTGTCCATCAGCACGCATGATAAGACTGCATGGCTACAACCATCACTCCAGGACTTTAATATAAAAAAAACACATTCGAGAGGAGACACTTGTGGAGAAGCAGACTGTACAGGAAATTGCATCAATGGATATTCAAAGAAACCACAACATGGACGAATGGAGTGGACATTGGAATGTTGAAATGCCTTCAAGAGACTGTTTCCCCTCTCTAAAAAAAATGAAATTAATCTTGGATGTTATGCTTTTTTAACCTCTGTACTTGTCTTGCTCTGTAAGAGCATTGATGTGGAATACATAATTGAATTAAGAGAAGTGAAACAGCAAATAGCACAAGAATCACCTAAATGTCAGAAAAGCATCAAACAAGGATTTGAAAGTATAGGACAAAAGGGTGTCAGTGTTTTGTAAATGTGCTAGCCTTTAGTAGTTTTATGTTTTGTACTTGAATTTGTGCTTTATGGGTGGACCAGGCCTAAATGTGTGAGCGAGAGTGTAAGCAGATTGAATTCCATTAACCAATTCATCGAACAACAGAGTGAGGCCTTTAACCATTATGTATCTGCCTTTCAGTTTTTTATGCATGGAATATTCAAAGTGCTTTGATAGTTTTACGTATTTTATGACATTGAGCAATCCATTGTCTCTAGCTAGGCCTCGCTGTTGTGTGACAAGATAGAAGATAAGTTTTAATGGGACCACAACGAAGAACTGAAGCAACACAATGCTCTTGTGTGGCATTTTAAAGCCTCAGGTCTTGAGAAGTTGTTGAGAAACTGTTCTGTAACCTTTCACTTCTTTCCTAGTTTCTAGGCAAGATGTATGGCTGGCAGCAGTGGCACAATTTTATGAATTCAGAGACTTTAAACCTACAGTGTGTTTGAATGTTTCGTCCATGTTGACACTACTGTCTTGTCTGAGGAACATAACACCAATTGTTAACAGATTTCATTAACTTTGCCAAATTCAGTGTGCTGCAGCTAGTCTGGCAGGATGAAATGAACACAATTGAAAACAGTGAGTCTTTCAGAGTGGATTAAGTGATGTTTTCTTATAACTATAGCCATCCAATATGATAATGTACTTACTTTTAATGCCAAACTATGGGTGTTCTTGAATATCAAAATCTTCTGAGATTATGTAACAAGTTGAAAACTCAGAACTGAAGACTAGAGTCAAGCAAATGAAATATTGAAGGCCTTATGTTTTAGCTTTACAATAGTGAAAAACATAATTGTGTTTGATTTCACTGAATGAAAGTTATGCTTATTTACAATGTGTAACTGATTACTGTATGGATCTGCATAGTTATGGATACAGATATAACTGATTTATGTATATATGTATATATGTATATCTGTATCTATAAATATGTCTTTCCTTTTTGATGCCAATGCTTTATTCTCCAAGTGAACAAAAACATTGGTACAGCTGTGCAATCAAATTTATGGGCCAAGTCTGTGTAAAAGTAAGATAATCAGAAATCATGTAGCCACATTTTTTAGCATCAATTCACATTGCATTCATTGTATAAAGTTGTAATGTGTTAAAGGCAAGCATATAAGTGATTTTGTAAAGTGAGTTTTGATGGTGCAATATGTAGTAACTTGTGTAGTGTGAGTATATTGTATGCTATGCTGATCTGTTAAATATGAAAGCATTATAGAACATTACACTTAATGATGAACTACTGAATCTCAGAGTTTTGTGTCAATAGGCATAACGTTCCTTCACTTTTGGGACAAGCTGCATTATCTTAAGGTAGTTTTAGGTCTAGGCTAGTCTAACAAGTCAATCAACTATTCAGTGGATCTAGTCCAAATGAGCGAAATAAAAGTGCTGATATCCTAATTGACGTGATTAAGTCAAGTAAAATCTCCACTGACAATGTACTGAAATTCTCTGATGAATGTTTAGCTCATTTTATTGTAGACTGCAGCTGCCCCACCTTGGTTGATTAGTCAACTAGCTAGTTGTTTAGTTGTTAGACTTTCAGTCCACTAAGACCTTTTTAGTTTATTTGTCAGTTTTAAACATTTCTTTGACTTACTTCCTTAAAATAACAGGTATTTTTTCTGGCATCAGAACAGTATTGGTCCATAGGTATTTTTATCCTTTCAGAAACACTTGATCTCAAAGTCAGTGTGCTTGATTATATGTATTTGCATTGGGACAATAATATGGGAGAAGCAATTCTGCAGATTTGTTGATTAGACTAGTCAATTGGTTGATAAAATCCAGTTACTTAATTGACCATTAGTTGACATAGAACTTAGAGTAAAGGAAAGCTCTACTGCAGGTTTACATTATAAAATAATGGAGAAGGCTTTATGAGGACACAGTTTGCCAGATCATCATTTCTTTTTGTACTTGCTCAAGAGTGGAATTGTGCCCTGGAATTACGCCCAACACAGAGACGTCTACAGGTTGAGGTTGACTGAAACTCAAGATAGGCATTAAAATGCCAAGTGATCATGTCAAATCAAATGATAACTACAATGTTTTTTCCACATTATAGGCAGAGGTAGACCTTTGTTGGAAAGTCGTAGGGCAAACTGTGTTAATATGGATGTTAACTTGCTCAATGAAATATGTTTTTTGGCATTATATATATTTGGAAATACAGTACCTTAGGCTGATTTGTCTAAGAAACCCAAAAGGTCAGAAAACAATCTATTTGGAAGGTCTGTGGTGTTGCAGACAAACCCTGCAGCATATGGCATTATTTTTTAATCTTGAATCTATTTCCATATTCCCCCTGTTAGAGAAAACATAGCATTTGCTGTCAGGGTTGAGCACTTCGCTGTATGGAGAATTCAGTCAATAATGATAGAACTGTGTCTTGTAACAGGTGAAGATCTTTTCTGTGCAGGACCTGATGTGGATAAGGACAATAGATGTGCATGCAGATACCACTTTAGAACTGTCTTGCCCATGCAGATTTGGCAGTATGGCCCTCATCACAAACATGTCTCAAAGGGCTTTACATACCATATCATATACATGTCATATACCATACTACATCACTATATATCATAGACATATAGTACATATACAACTACATCATAACTACATGAAAACACGCATTCATGCCTGTGGGCAATTTCATCTCATCTGCATGTCTTTGGATTGTGGAAGGAAACCAAGGCACCCAGAGGAAACCCACCCATACGCCGGGAGAACATGCAAACTCCAGGGCCGAGATTCAAACCCAGGACCTTCTTGCTCTGAGGCGACAATGCTAACCACTGATCAACAGTGCTGTCGTATCTCCTTTAGTTACTTGAGCCCAATTATTTTTTCTCTCTCTCTCTTTCTCTCTCTGTGGTGCTTCAAGTGGATGTAAACCAAAACATTTACACAGACCAAATGTGCTCTGTTAGATCATCCCATTTTTGTCATTTATTATAAAACTGCTCTCTAAAACATAACTTATTCTCTACTGTGGCAATCCATACAATAACTATGACTGAGTGCATGTCTTTCTTCTTGGCTATTGGCCTAGTAGGTATTTGCTTAGGAGCTCAAGACCCAGTTATTAATGCCAGAAAAAGGATCTGCATATGGGACGCACAGAGCTGTGACAGTTATTTTTATCACAACTTTTCTCTCTGATACTGAGACAGTGTTTTGGTACGGTAACAAAACAGTAAGATTTATTTTACGTGTACTTAAAAAAATAAGCATACCCCTGTAGTTCTATCGTACTCTCTCTTTTTCCTCTCTCCAGCACGGTATGGAGGATGAACACCCTTATTCTATCTGCATACAGCTTCAAGAGCATTAGTGTACAAGTAGTCCACAAGAAGTCATTCTGTTTCCGCCCACCATAGTAATGTAAGTCTTAATGCAAAACAGAAATCTTGGGCCTGCCCTAAGGTGGCTAATTGAACCATGCACAACCAAGCTGTTAACATGTCTGGTTATTGTAGTTACTGTTCTATATGTGATTAAAACAAACAAGCAACAGGTACCTCTAGTATATTATATAATGTATATGTAGAATGTAGAATTTTGCACACTGTACATAGTGGTATGAATTACTGGCTTTGTAATCATAAGTTCCCTGACTGTAATAGTTAACTGGTGTATCCTACAATGTTGAAGTCAAATTGTAGTATGATAATGACCGAACTATCGCTGCCAGGCAAATTAAATAAGTTAAATTATGTGACCTGTTACTAGCTTTACCTCCATTACTATAGCTTGTGCTCCTGCATTGTTCACTAGGTCATGTCAATCAACTGTTAGAAGTATACACACGTAATAGATATAAGAAGAATGTAATAAATTGTGCTAAAGGTCACATGTTACACAGCTGGATGTGTGTATCAATATGTGGATATATGTGAGTCACAACCCCAACCTAAGATGACTGGGTCAGAGTGTTGACCTTGTTTAGTTAGCACACCACCTTTACTTGTGTGTGTGTGTGTGTGTGTGTGTGCGCGCGCGCGTGTGTGTAGGCACACATGACATCATCTCCCCAGAGAGATGAGGTAATGTGTAGTGTGAGCAGGAGAGATTGACATGTAGGCCAACAGTCATTTCATGACTATCATTTGTAAGTAGTTGAATGTTTTGCTTACAAATAGTGAAATAATTAAAGCTTTTAAATAATGACTTTTGATAGAACTATTTTTGGCTGGAGCAATGTGAACGGCATAATGAGACAGGGAACACATAGCTGGCAGCAGCAGTGTCTTTCACTCCCAAGAGTGTTGCAGAATGCTCAGTGCCTTACCCCACCACCATTTGACCCAGATAGGAGACTCCCACACTGCCTGTTGTCTGCTGCTCTGAGCCACTGACAGACTAGCACACTGATACATAACACATTAATGCACCAGCACACAACAAAAAGCTAACAACCACCAGCTGACACTAACAGGCTAACACAAACCATTGAACTAGCAGCAGTGCCACACATTGTCTACAGCATCTCTGGGGTTTCTGTTGCAATGCATTATTTTCTTTATACCGATGATTAAAAACATTCATTTCGAAAGTGTTCTATTACTTTTGCTGTTTTTGAAGTTTTGTCTGGGGTTGAGATATACAGGCTGTTCTGCTGAAACCTTCATTCCAAAAATGTTCTAATAAATAAAAGCAGAAGCATTCATCCTGTTGCCTAGGTGACAAACCCTGCATCTTAATTAATAGTGTGAAATGTGGCAGTAGAAGTAGCGGTGAGGGTGGGTGACTGTGGGGAAGAAAATGTATGTTACATGAATTAGAATAAAAGCTTTGGCCTATTAGCAGAGTCAAGGCAAGACATGAAGCTGATTTTCTTTGTGTGCAGCAGCTACATATCTCCCACATCCCTCCCCCTCTACTTTCTTCCTTCCCGAGCGCCTGCTTGGACAGTGACCTCATAGAGCTGCGTTGCCATGGCGACGTGCTGTCTGTTCGTTGGAGCTCACCAGAGTGCTGTGAAGCAGCCTGTAATTTGATATTCTGACTACCCCCCACCTCGCGGTGCAGCATCCGGGGCTTGCACACATCAGCAGAGCATTCCCTGCAAAAATATAACCTTTGTCTCACAAGTGCTGTGAATATGAGACCTAATCGTTCCTCATATAGCCTAAAACATATTGGTGCCTTTAAAATTTGTAATAATTGTTTCATGATAAGGGAAATGGAGGAAGACGTGGGAGGGGGTGACGCAGTCTGAATGCGGGTGTGCCCATGTTCGTGCGTGCGCACGTATATGTGAGGCTCAATCCAGAACCAATACGTAGCCTTTTAAAGGTGGGAGGGCGTTTGCCGATTTAGTCTTATTATGTAGGTCACTCTGTTTCCGATTGATTATTCTGTGTGATCGTCATTATTATTTTATATTACAGTTCATTTAGAATTTCCCATGCACTGCTGCAGTATGACACTACTGTCCGCACACAGCAGGCACAATGACACAGGAAGAATGCAGACACAGATTGAGCTCACTCTGGCTGTACATGCGGCTTTGATCCACAAGATGTCACTGCTCACCACTGCCGTAGAAGAAACATTGTGGGAGTGTGCTAAGAGAAAGCCCTCACAGCATTGGGAATGTGAATATCAACAAATGTACCACAATTCAGTATAGCCTAAGTGACATGCCATATCCGTGTAAGTCTTCAACCAGATAGCTCTTTATAAAATACTAATACAACTACTAGCCTACAACTACTACTACTACTACTACTACTACTACTACTACTACTAGGCTACTAATAATAATAATGATATCATAAACCACAATCACTGAATCATTTATCGTGACATCAGGTAATGTGTGGTTAGATTTGTGTTCATTTATTGTTTTCTTTCATTTGGGGAAAATTCTTTATGGCTGATGTGTTCTGCCAGTCTTCCAAGGTCTTGTCATTATGCACTAGTTTACATTTAACTGTGGGGAAGAGGGCGCGCTGGCTTCGCCCCGGGCTTTTACGACAGTCATGACGTAGCCTCTCGTAACTCGTTTTAGAAAGAGAAGCTATGCCCTGTCTGAGCATTTATCCTGTTTTTCCGGTATGTAAAATGCAAATATTCACTAAACATCACAAGATATCCTTGTAACTTACCTGTCTGAGTTGATGTAACTTAGAGAGTTTGAACAGCGTAGTTTTTTTTATATATATATAACTGTGTGCTAGGAAGAAAAGTGTCCAAATGCATGAGGAAATAGAGGCCACACTTGTACTTTGTAGCCCATGATAATTTATTTTGGTCTACTACAATTCTTGATTAAACCACACGCAAAAACTGTCACTGTAATGTTTTGGAAGTTTGAAATGTTTAAATCATTAATGTTCAAAGCATCGGCTCGCTAGCCGGTGCTAGCTCTGGTTAGCATGATTTGGTTAGGCTACATGTAGGCTAATTAGCGTTAGCATCATGTACCATTCGGCTGCATGAAATTAGCCTTAGCATTATTTTCAGTAGTCTCTGTTTGTATTTGCGCTTTTTACCATGAGTGAACAAGGATGTTTGTTGAATTTAAGCACAAAGTAGCTTTGTGGTCTGACAGTGTTTTTAAATCAAAGCTAAGCTAAGCACAAGCCAATTTGAATGTAACCTATCTCTGTACACTGAATGTAAACCTTTGAGATATCAGTGTTGAACATGGTGGTGAGGTGATAGTTTAGGAAACGGCCAACATTAAGGGACAAGTGTATTGAGTACAGTGAGAGGTGAGAGAATGGAATTTGGGTTTGTTATGTGGCTTTGTTTATTTTGGATACTTGAATGGGTTATTTTAATGCATCTCTGGAATTTTATGTAAAATAAAAGATTCATGGGACAATTATTTTATAGGCTATACTTGTTGAAAAAAGAACAAGACGTTGAAACAATGAAACATCAAAGGAAAAGACAAAAGAAACAACATATATTTGAAAAGTGTTAAATAAATATAACTCAGAAGAGTTGGAAAGAGAGGCCACGCTCTCCTGTCTGATCATTTATCCTGTTTTTCAGCATCTGCTGCGCCAGTCACACCCTTGGGACATTTAACACATGGTAGTAATATAATGTAATAAGACATTTGTCACAACTTCATGGTGGGAGGATCACTTTGGCTTCTACTGTTTGTTAAGGTTGGCATTAAAAGTCTTTCGTTGTCTCAACTTATCACTCAGTGGTGTTTTCAGCCATACGACCTAAACTGTGAGGAAAACTGAAATAAATCAGTGGTTGATTGCCATAATAGTTTCTCGTCATAATAATGTTCCTGGCTTGCACTGCAACATCACAGCTACTGGGTGGTGCTGTTACACTATATACGCGCATTGGTTGTGTGTGAGGGGGACATTTTTTGGTAGGCTATGTGCATTCAGTGACAGTCTGGAGAGACGCGTTGGAAGATTGAACTAAACAACCTTCATTCCTCGAGCCAAATTATGGTTCTATCGGGCCAGTTTTGTTTATTATCATCAAGAGGAAATTGTTAGAATCCTCAGTAATTTTGTTGAAGGATTTACCGATTTTTGCTAAACAATGGCGATAATAGACATCAAAAGACGATGGCTGGATGTGTGGATTTTTTTCTGTCTTGCTCTGCTGATTGTAATGAATTTGGAAGGAATCTTTGCTGAAATACGTTATTCCGTTCAGGAAGAATTGAAAGTCGGGACGGCGGTTGGGAATATAGCCAAGGACCTTGGATTGGATCTCGGAAGACTAATGGAGAGGAATCTTCGCATCGTGTCAGGAGCAAAGCAAGATCTGTTTCAGGTAAACCAGAGAGATGGCGCTTTGTTAGTGAATCACAGAATAGACAGGGAGGAACTGTGCGGAAAAAGCGCCCCATGTCTCATAAATTTGAAAGCAGTGGTAGAAAATCCTTTAGAAATACACCAAGTAATAGTTGAAATAATAGATGTAAATGATAACGTACCTAAATTCTCTGAAGAAAACTACACACTAGAAATACTGGAATCCGTTATAGTTGGGACTCGATTTCAAGTGGACGGAGCACACGACTCAGATGTTGGTTTGAATGCCTTACAGTCATACAAGCTAAGCCAAAATCAGTATTTTCGCCTGGAAACAGAGGAATTTGGGGAGGATGGAAAGGTTCCTTTTCTAATATTACAGCGACCTTTGGACAGAGAGCACATGGCTCAACACACTTTACTACTAACAGCTACAGACGGAGGAAAACCATTAAAATCGGGTACTGTCAATATCACTGTTGTTGTGTCTGACATAAATGACAACTCACCCGTGTGTGACAAACAGAAATATACCATTACAATAAAGGAAAACGCACCTACAGGAACATTTCTGTTGAGAATCAACGCATCTGATTCTGATGAAGGGGTGAACGGTGAGATCGAATATTCTTTACGAAATAAATTTAGAGGACTGACATCTGAGCCATTTGATTTGGACACTAGAACAGGGAAACTCGTGGTGAAGGGTGCCCTTGATTTCGAGGAGAAGCAAGTGTATGAGATTAAGGTCCTGGCCGCGGATAAAGGTGCAGTTTCTCTCTCCACGCACTGCAATGTGATCGTTAGAGTGGAAGACGTGAATGATAACCAACCCGAAATAGACGTCACATCCCTTTCCAGTCGTATCCCCGAGGATGCACCTCCTGGCACTGTAGTGGCGTTAATGGGTGTGACAGACCGTGACTCAGGTGTGAACGGACAGGTGGTTTGCAGTGTACCGGGACACTTACCGTTTGACTTAAAGCCGTCACCTGATGGACATTCCTACTTGTTGGTCACCAAGGACTTCCTTGATAAGGAAACAATACATATGTATAGCATCACAATAATGGCTAAGGATTTAGGAAGCCCCCCCCTGTCATCTACAAAAGTGATACAGGTAGACGTGCTAGATGTTAATGATAATAGTCCTTTATTCAGCGAAATCCCATATACTTTTTATGTAGCTGAAAACAACAAGGCTGCCATGCCAATTTTCTCAGTGAGCGCGGCTGATGCTGATGAAGGTGAAAATGCGATAATTACATATTCGCTCGACCGTAAAAGTTCGGGGGCCAGTGTAACCTCCTTCTTGAATATAAATGAAATCAATGGCACTATTTCTGCTCTAAAAAGTTTTGACTTTGAAACATTGAAAACATTCCAGTTCCACGTTGTGGCCACAGACTCTGGAACTCCATCACGAAGCAGCAACGTCACAGTGAACGTGTTCATTCTGGATCAGAACGACAACGCTCCAGTCATCTTGTATCCAGTCAGCGCTAACGGTTCTGCTGAAGGTGTGGAGGAGATTCCCCGCAATGTGAACGCAGGACATTTGGTGACTAAAGTGAGAGCCTATGACGCTGATATAGGATATAACGGCTGGTTATTATTTTCACTGCAGGAAGTGACTGACCACAGTCTCTTTGCTTTGGACCGCTATACAGGACAGATAAGAACACTTCGGTCATTCACAGAGACAGACGAGGCTGAGCATAAACTGGTCATACTGGTAAAAGACAATGGGAACGTTTCACTCTCAGCAACAGCTACTGTGATTGTCAAGGCCGTGGAGCCCAAAGAGGCTTTTGCAGCTTCAGATGTTAAAAGTGCAGCAAAAGATTATGAGGATAACAATGCCACTTTCTATCTTATGATAACTCTGGGTTCAGTTTCAGCACTTTTTCTCGTCAGTATCATCGTGTTGATTGTAATGCAGTGCTCCAAATCCACAGACTATTCCTCCAAGTATTTGCAAGACACGAATTACGACGGGACACTGTGCCACAGCATCCAGTACAGATCTGGAGACAGACGATACATGTTAGTTGGACCCAGAATGAGTATAGGTTCAACTATAGTCCCGGGCAGCAATGGGAATACTCTCGTGGTCCCCGACAGGAGACGGACATCTGGAGAGGTAAATGCTGTTTAATTATTTTGAACATATGCTTTCTTGTAGGCACAGAATTATCAAATCATGTAAGTTCATAGAAATAATGACGCTGTCCATGGTGCTGATATTGAGTGTATGCTGCTATTAGTTCAAAATGGGCTTATATATATATTAATGTTAGTGTTTTGTTGTCAATAGCTTGTTTGGTAGCATTGTGCGAGGTACGTGAATCGTCACATCAACCATTGTTCCTAAGATGCTGCTCTTGTTCTGAGTTAAAGGGGAATGCCACCCATTTTAAGAATTCGTGTTATTTCTGTGTCACAGGACAGTTCAGTGAATCTCTGTGAACTTAAACCACTCTTTCTTAAATTTAGAAATGAAAAACCTTGAACTTGTGATGCCAGTGGGATGTAAATGTGAATGGGGCACTGATTTTGTGGACCCATAAGATGTTATTGTGACTTTGGAGAGAAAAAAAGAAAGGGAGGAGAGGAGGGGGGCATTCGGGATGGCATCAATGCTTTAGTGTAATAGATGAGATGTTAGTTGATGATGGTAACCTAATTTCCTCTGGGAGGACGACATGTTGGCATATTTAGATATAAGCAGGGATGTAGAGGGCTAACCCACCAAAACTCAGTGTACCCACCTTTTTATTTGCACTGTAGAGTTTATCCACCTTTTGAGGCTGACAGTTTTAATGATGCAAACTCATAGAATACATCATTTAAGTATCAAAATACTATCAGACTGGTGTAAAATACATGAGGATAGGATATTTTAAGTGGGAAACATAACCTTAAGTTTTTTTCTGAAAATGTCATTGATTTAATTATATTGTTGTTTTTTTGCATTATTATGATCACTGACTGGAGGTCATAGTTTTCTCAACTTTTTTGTATACCACTAATCATTGGATAGGCTGTATGTTGTCATACATATGCTGGTGGCATAAACACTGGTTTACTGATCCCGAGGAAAAGTGGAGTAAAGGAGAGGTGTTTTTTGGACTATTGTAATGAAAAACTGTTTCGCCCTCATACAATTTTGTAACTCATAGCCACATGGTGTCAGTGTGACATAGGTTATGGCTGTGGTACTGATTCCGTATTGGCCCTGCCCATCTCTGGATTGTTTCTGTTACTATGGCTGAGGAGTAGACGGCATTTATCGCAAGTAATATGATTAGCGGTTAGTATTTACTGTGCGAGGGCTTCTATTTGCCATTTCTGAAATGGATCTGATCAGTCTGGTTACATGAGTACCCCGATCACTGTATTTGCTTCAAATAAAGGCTTCAGTTTTTGCTACACAATGGGAGACAGAGGACAAAGGCGAAGAATGAACTACTGGTGGATTGCCCGATTTTTGTTGCTGTGCTTTGGGGAGCAGATTTTGGCCCAGCTAAGGTACTCTGTTCCAGAAGAGATGAAAGTGGGGTCCGTTGTTGGAAATGTCGCAAAGGATTTAGGACTTGACATCAGTATTTTGACAGACAGGCGGTTTCGTATTGTTTCTGGCTTGAATCATGCTCTATTTCAGTTAAATCAGAACAATGGATTATTATATGTTCAAAAGAAGATCGACCGCGAAGACCTTTGTGATGGAGCCAGTCCATGTTTGATAAACCTTAAAATCGTTGTTGAAAACCCTCTGGAAATACATTACGTTGGTGTTGAAATAACGGATGTTAATGATCATTCACCGACTTTTCCAGAAAGTGAGCAGCGCCTGGAAATAGCAGAACATATTCCTCCAGGTACTCGTTTCCAAATACATGCGGCTAGAGACCCCGATGTCGGGTTACAGTCAGTTCGTTTCTACAGGCTGAGCTCAAACGACATTTTTGATATTGAAGTGAGAGACAGCGAAGAGGACAAGATACCGTTTTTAGTGCTGAAAAAGCCTTTGGATAGGGAACACAAGGCAGAGCATTGTTTAGTGTTAACGGCTCTTGATGGGGGCAATCCGTCGAAATCTGGGAGCCTTAATTTAACTATCACAGTATTAGATGCCAATGACAATCGCCCTGTGTTCAGTCAAGATATGTATACTGTCTCATTGTATGAAAATGCGAATATTGGAACTCTCGTGATCAAATTAAACGCTACAGATTTAGATGAAGGTTCTAACAGCGCAATTGAATACACCTTTGGTAAAACACAAAAGAAAAAAGTGTATGACACTTTTGCATTAGATAGCATCACTGGTGTGATTCGAGTGAAAGGAAACGTAGACTTTGAGGACACTGAGGTTTACAGACTGGATTTGCAGGCCTCTGATAAAGGCCAGCCACCCTGGACGGCCGAAAGTAGAGTTGTCATAAAAATCAAAGATGTTAACGATAATAAGCCCGATATAGAAGTCACATCATTGTCCAACGTAGTACCGGAAGATTCAAAACCAGGCAGCGTTATCTCTCTTATCAGTGTGACGGACAGAGATTCTGGTGTCAACGGTAAAGTTATTTGTACAATCTCAGATAATGTTCCATTTGATTTGACGCCATCTATTCAGGAGAACATGTACTCTCTTGTCACGAAGGGACATTTAGACCGAGAAACCGTGTCACATTATGACATCACAATAACAGCTACTGACTGTGGTCAGCCTCCTCTGTCCACTGTAAAAACTTTGAGCGTTCAGGTATCAGATGTGAATGATAACAGACCGAATTTTAGCCAGAACCCCTTTGAACTATATTTAGTAGAAAACAATGCCCCTGGTGCATCGATATTCTCTGTAAGTGCTTCTGATAATGATTTGAATGAAAATGCAGCAATCACATATCATATTGTAAGAAGTGATGGGCGACATGGTGATATGGCATCCTTCCTGAATATCAATTCCGATAGTGGACAACTTTCCGCGCTAAAAAGTTTTGACTTTGAAACACTGAAAACATTCCAGTTCCACGTTGTTGCCACAGACTCTGGAACTCCATCACTAAGCAGCAACGTCACAGTGAACGTGTTCATTCTGGATCAGAACGACAACGCTCCACTCATCTTGTATCCAGTCAGCGCTAACGGTTCTGCTGAAGGTGTGGAGGAGATTCCCCGCAATGTGAACGCAGGACATTTGGTGACTAAAGTGAGAGCCTATGACGCTGATATAGGATATAACGGCTGGTTATTATTTTCACTGCAGGAAGTGACTGACCACAGTCTCTTTGCTTTGGACCGCTACACAGGACAGATAAGAACACTTCGGTCATTCACAGAGACAGACGCGGCTGAGCATAAACTGGTCATACTGGTAAAAGACAATGGGAACGTTTCACTCTCAGCAACAGCTACTGTGGTTGTCAAGGCCGTGGAGCCCAAAGAGGCTTTTGCAGCTTCAGATGTTAAAAGTGCAGCAAAAGATTATGAGGATAACAATGCCACTTTCTATCTTATGATAACTCTGGGTTCAGTTTCAGCACTTTTTCTCGTCAGCATCATCGTGTTGATTGTAATGCAGTGCTCCAAATCCACAGACTATTCCTCCAAGTATTTGCAAGACACGAATTATGATGGGACACTGTGCCATAGCATCCAGTACAGATCTGGAGACAGACGGTACATGTTAGTTGGACCCAGAATGAGTATAGGTTCAACTATAGTCCCGGGCAGCAATGGGAATACTCTCGTGGTCCCCGACAGGAGGCAGGCATCTGGAGAGGTAAGCCCATGTTCTGTTTTTTAATCGCCATTTGTAGACATTGCATAACCTAACATGCGGCTACATCATGGTACCTCCTTAAGTTAATGATTTTGACTATTGAAACTGTGTGTAGGCTGTTTAATCCAGGAAATCTACTATCATAAAACGCTGGGTCTATAGTGCTGTCCATGGTGCTGACATTTTGTTGTGTGGGTTTTGCTCAAATTGTGGTTATTTTCAAGTCGGGGCTTAAGTTTCACTGTAGATACAATACCGTTTTGATTTAAACGGCTCTTTGGCTTTCCACAGGGTGTCAGTGTCATATCATGATACAGAATTTTGGGTTGTAGCGTAGGCCCAGCCCCTTTCGGAGAGGTTTTGTTCAGCTCGAAAGAGAGAGACCCTTTTTCAGACGGTGTAGCGTGTTAGCATTTGATAGCTTGAAAACATGGGATATACTTTTACAACGTACGTTTGGCTTTGGTGATATTTTGTAACGACCTTTGTCTGGATACATATTTGAATATCACTGTAACGATGGGAGTCGGAGGACAAAGACGGAGAATAGAGTACTGGTGGGTTGCCCTGCGTTTTTCTGTGTTGCTCAGCTGCTTGGAGACGGTTTCAACTCAGATAAAATATTCTATTCCAGAGGAAGTAAAAGTGGGATCCGTTGTTGGAAATGTCGCCAAGGATCTTGGACTGGAAATAAATTCGTTGGAGGAAAGGAAGTTCCGTGTTGTTTCAGGATCTAAAGATGCTCTGTTTGAAGTAAATCAGAACAATGGCGTCTTGTATGTCCATAAAAATGTCGACAGAGAGGAGCTCTGTGATAGCACTGCGCCATGTTTAATAAACCTAAAAATGGTGATAGAGAACCCTTTGGAAATACATTATGTGGGAGTTGAGATTGCCGATGTAAATGATAATTCACCCAGTTTTCAAGAGGACGAGAAATTATTAGAAATACCCGAGTCCACTCTCCCTGGCAAGCGTTTCCAATTACCTGCAGCACGGGATCCAGATGTTGTCATCAACACTGTGCGTGTGTATAAATTAAACCACAACGAACATTTCAGTATGCAGATTCGAGAAAGAGGAGATGACAAGATGCCATTCTTAGTTTTGCAAAAGTCTCTGGATCGGGAAAAACAGTCTGAGCACAAACTGATTCTGACAGCAATTGACGGTGGAAGTCCACCGAGATCAGGGACTCTTAATGTCACAGTCACTGTCCTTGATTCAAATGACAACCATCCTATATTTAGCCAAGACGTGTACTCCGTAACATTGCCTGAAAATGTTGAGGTTGGAGCAATTGTAATAAAAGTTAAGGCAACTGATGAGGACGATGGTGCAAATGGAGATGTTGAATATTTTTTCGGTAGTGAACTTGACCCCCAAATATATGATATGTTTCGGTTAGATGGAATAACGGGTGAAGTTCGAGTTAAAGGCCACATTGATTTTGAGAATGTTGATGTTTATAAGTTAGACATCCATGCCACGGATAAAGGACAACCTCCAATGAGTACGGACTGCAGGGTAATCATCAAAATACTCGACGTAAATGACAACAAACCTGAAATAGAGGTGACATCCCTATCGAATATGGTATCTGAAGATTCAAAACTTGGTACTGTTGTTTCTCTAATTAGTATTACTGACCAAGACGCCGGCGTGAACGGCAAAGTTATATGCAGTCTTTCAAAGAATGTACCATTCGAGTTAAAACCATCATTTCAAGATAATATGTATTCTTTAGTTTTGAAACATTGCTTGGATCGAGAATCAGTTTCGTATTATGACATCACAATAACAGCTACTGACTGTGGTCAGCCTCCTCTGTCCACATTCAAAACTCTGAGTATTCAGGTATCAGATGTGAATGATAATAAACCGGAGTTCTTGCAGAATCCAATTGAACATTATCTTGTAGAAAATAACGACCCAGGTAAATACATTTTTTCTGTTAGCGCTTCTGATAAAGACTTGAATGAAAATGCTGCGATATCTTATCATATAGTAAGAGGGGAAGGAAAGCAGGATAAAATGGCATCTTTTTTGAATATCAATTCGGATAATGGACATATTTCCGCGCTAAAGAGTTTTGACTTTGAAACCTTGAAAACATTCCAGTTCCACGTTGTTGCCTCAGACTCTGGAACTCCATCACTAAGCAGCAACGTCACAGTGAACGTGTTCATTCTGGATCAGAACGACAACGCTCCAGTCATCTTGTATCCAGTCAGCGCTAACGGTTCTGCTGAAGGTGTGGAGGAGATTCCCCGCAATGTGAACGCGGGACATTTGGTGACTAAAGTGAGAGCCTATGACGCTGATATAGGATATAACGGCTGGTTATTATTTTCACTGCAGGAAGTGACTGACCACAGTCTCTTTGCTTTGGACCGCTATACAGGACAGATAAGAACACTTCGGTCATTCACAGAGACAGACGAGGCTGAGCATAAACTGGTCATACTGGTAAAAGACAATGGGAACGTTTCACTCTCAGCAACAGCTACTGTGATTGTCAAGGCTGTGGAGCCCAAAGAGGCGTTTGCAGCTTCAGATGTTAAAAGTGCAACAGCAGATGATGAGGATAGCAATGTTACCTTTTATTTGATCATTACTTTGGGCTCTGTTTCAACACTTTTTCTCATTAGTATCATCGTGTTGATTGGAATGCAGTGCTCCAAACCCACCGACTATTCGTCTAAGTATTTACAAGACACAAATTACGACGGAACACTGTGCCACAGCATCCAATACAGATCTGGAGACCGACGATACATGTTAGTTGGACCCAGAATGAGTATAGGTTCTACTATAGTCCCGGGCAGCAATGGGAATACTCTCGTGGTTCCCGACAGAAGACGTACGTCTGGAGAGGTAAGGCCATATTGATAAAAAACCCCCAGAAAAAGTGCCTTTTTATTTTGATGATTTCAATGTGTTGCAGCTGATTATTTGCCATTTAGCCACTTATATTTGCAAAAAACAATGTCACAGAATTGGTCAAAGTCACAATCATGGTATACTGGGCTTATTTGTGTAAACTAAAGTATTATTCGTAAAAAAATGTTACATTGTTTAATAAACAAGACATAAATCGTCAGAGGTTGGAGTGTTGTACCTGTGCCAGTGAATGCAAGCCGCAGTGGTCGCTGTCTGTGGTGCTGAATTCGATCCTTTCTGCTACCGGAGCCTGCAAGGGTAGATCTCTTACTTTGTAAGTTGACATTTTGAAGTGGGCAAACTGTTCAAAGTTTTGTGTAATGAAGCAACATGCATTTTCGCCGTGCCCTGTAATCTAATGGTAAAACCTTTGACCGAGACCTGGTTGAACATATACATCAGTTTCTATTTCCCGTTCTCAATGACATTTTAATTTTCCATAACGTTGACGTTCCTGATATAGGAAATTGACTAAAACAAATATCGTGCCTCTATCATGAAGTCGCACACTTCACAGGCCACATGGTGTCAGTGTGAAATAAATTAAGGTTTTGGTTTTGACGCTTTACAGGCCCTGCCCCTCTCGGCATTCTCTACAGTCGACATGATAACGCAGTGTTTAACTGTGATAGCTGTTCCGTATTTTTCATGTATTGGCTTCTAATAAGCGTTTTCAAAATGGATTTAGTCAACCGGGTTGTTTGACTACACGGATTACTGTGCGTATTTGCTATAAGGAGGGTCTGCGTTCCATAGGCTTACCATGGCAAACGGAAGACAAAGACCCAGAATGGAGTACTGGTGGTTTGCACTTCGTCTCTCTCTACTGTTGTGCTTCTCGGAGCAGATTTCGGCTCAGTTAAGATACTCTATTTCAGAGGAAGTTAAAGTCGGATTCGTTGTGGCAAATATTGCCAAGGACCTGGGTATTGACATCAGTGCTTTGATGGAGAGGAGATTTCGTATAGTGTCTGGATCTAAGGATGATATTTTCCAGATAAATCCGAACAATGGAGCCTTGATAATTCTTAAGAATATCGACAGAGAGGACATCTGTGATAGTGACGGTGTATGCATGATAGATCTCAAAATTGTCTTAGAAAATCCTCTCGAAATTCACTATGTTGGTGTGGAAATAACTGACGTCAACGACCATTCTCCCACTTTCTCTGACAAAAACCAAATTATCGAAATAGCTGAGTCCACACTCCCTGGAACAGGTTTCCAACTACAAGCTGCCCGTGACCCCGATTCCGGAACAAATTCAGTCAGTTTATATAAATTAAGCCCAAACGAACATTTTGAAATAGAGATGAGAGAAAGTGGCGATGAGGTAAAAATTCCGATTCTGAAACTGCGCCGATCCCTCGACAGAGAACGGGAGCGCAAACATTTTTTGATTTTGACAGCCATCGATGGAGGGAATCCTGCAAAATCTGGGCATGCTAATATTACAGTAACTGTTCTTGATAACAATGACAACAGGCCAGTATTTAGCCAGGACGTTTATTTAATAACTATACAGGAGAATGTGGCAAAGGGGTCTTTTGTGGTTAAAGTTAATGCTACTGACTTGGATGATGGGTTGAATTCAGAGGTAACGTATTCTTTCCTTAAAAACTTGAAAAGAAAGGTTTACGATACTTTTAGTTTGGATTCTAAAACGGGTGAAATTTTAGTCAAGGGTGAAATTGATTTTGAGGATACAGAAGTTTTTAGAGCCGATGTTGTGGCATCTGATAAAGGACAGCCTCCCATGACTTCTGAATGTAGGGTTATAATCAAGGTGAAAGATGTCAATGATAATGAACCTGAAATAGAGGTGACATCGCTCTCTAACATGGTTTCTGAAGATTCAAGTCCTGGAACTGTGATTTCTCTCATTAGCGTGACTGATAAAGACTCTGGCTTGAACGGCAAAGTAATATGCAATCTCACTGATGATGTGCCATTTGAATTGAAACCTTCAGTTCAAGTCAATATATACTCTTTAATTAATAATCAGCGATTGGACCGAGAACTTATATCACGGTATGACATCACAATAACAGCCACTGACTGTGGTCAGCCTCCTCTGTCCACGTTTAAAACTCTCAGCATTCAGGTGTCAGATGTGAATGATAACAGACCAGAATTTACCCAGAACCCCTTTATGCTTTATTTGATTGAAAATAACGCCCCCGGCGATCCTATATTTTCTATGAGTGCTTCTGATAAAGATTTAAATGAAAATGCAGCAATCTCCTATCATATTGTAAGAGGGGATGGGGCAAAGAATGACATGACATCCTTCCTTAATATCAATTCTGACAATGGGCACGTTTCCGCGCTAAAAAGTTTTGACTTTGAAACAATGAAAACATTCCAGTTTCAAGTTGTTGCCTCAGACTCTGGAACTCCATCACTCAGCAGCAAAGTCACAGTGAACGTGTTCATTCTGGATCAGAACGACAACGCTCCAGTCATCTTGTATCCAGTCAGCGCTAACGGTTCTGCTGAAGGTGTGGAGGAGATTCCCCGCAATGTGAACGCAGGACATTTGGTGACTAAAGTGAGAGCCTATGACGCTGATATAGGATATAACGGCTGGTTATTATTTTCACTGCAGGAAGTGACTGACCACAGTCTCTTTGGCTTGGACCGCTATACTGGACAGATAAGAACACTTCGGTCATTCACAGAGACGGACGAGGCTGAGCATAAACTGGTCATACTGGTAAAAGACAATGGGAACGTTTCACTCTCAGCAACAGCAACTGTGATTGTCAAGGCTGTGGAGCCAAAAGAGGCTTTTGCAGCTTCTGATGTTAAAAGTGCAACAAAAGCTGAAGAAGATAACAATGTTACATTTTATCTCATGTTAACTCTGGGCTCAGTTTCAGCACTTTTTCTCATCAGTATCATTATGTTGATTGTTATGCAGTGCTCCAAACCGACAGACTATTCCTCAAAGTATTTACAAGACACGAATTATGACGGGACACTGTGCCACAGCATCCAGTACAGATCTGGAGACAGACGATACATGTTAGTTGGACCCAGAATGAGTATAGGTTCTACTATAGTCCCGGGCAGCAATGGGAATACTCTCGTGGTCCCTGACAGGAGACGTACGTCTGGAGAGGTAAGCAATATTTGTTTTCAAAGCAACATCTTAGCATAAGAAGAAGATATGTGTCCGTAAAAATGAAATGTAATTTCAAGCTGTTGCTGAAGAAGTGCGTCAGTGGTTCCGTCAAAGGTATGCAATTTTCCCTGTCTTCTATGACAGTGCTCTCTACTGATTTTGGGTGTATAGGATAGCTATACTGAGATATGTAATTCGTCATAACCATTGTTCATGAACTATTTATTTTTGTCTGATTGACGTTTGGATTGATTTCATTACCTCAAACGCGAATGTAACCTTTATAACTTACTGCATGACATTTCAAACCATGTGTTGCTATCATAAGAGTTTGGAACCCACAGTCCACATGGTGTCAGTGTGACATAGATTATGCTTTTGGTTTTGATTCTTTATAGGCCAAGCCCATTTCGAGGTTTTTTCCCTTTCACTAGCTGATGGAGTCGGGAATAGAAATAGAGTCTAATAATGAGTTCGTATTTTTCGTGTTGGGGCTTCTAATTACGATTGTCAACATGGATCAAACCAAAATGCTTATCTGACTACAGGAATCACTGTATTTGATTTAAGGGAAGTCGATGTTTTTGCTTCATATTGGAGACGGGAGACAAAGGCGCAGGATGGAGTACTGGTTGGTTGCTGGATTTTTGTTGTTGTGCTACAGCAATGGTATCATCGCTCAGATAAAGTACTCTATTACAGAGGAGGTGAAAGTGGGATCTGTTGTTGCAAATGTTGCCAAGGATTTAGGATTTGACCTCACTACTTTGAAAGACAGACGATTTCGTATCGTGTCTGGCTCCAGTGACGCTCTATTTCAGGTAAATCAGGACAATGGAGTGTTGTATGTCCGTAAAATGCTAGACAGAGAGGAGCTCTGTCAAGGAAACAGTGTCTGTTCGATTAATTTGAAAATAGCTGTTGAAAACCCTTTGGAAATACATTATGTTGCAGTGGAAATTACTGATATAAATGACCATTCTCCGTCTTTCCACGGTAAGGAGCAGCTCCTTGAAATATCTGAGCATGTTCCTGCGGGTACTCGATTTCCTATTCATGCAGCCCGTGACCCTGACAGTGGAATTAATTCTGTTCGCTTCTATAAACTAAATACGGACAGTGATTTTGATATTGAAATTAGAGACAGTGATGATGACAAAATACCGTTTCTTCTGTTAAAGAAAAGCTTGGATAGGGAACAGCAGACAGAGCATCGGTTGGTATTAACGGCAACCGATGGAGGAAATCCACCGAGATCTGGAAGCCTAAATTTGATTATCACAGTTCTTGATACGAATGACAATCGTCCCATATTTAGTAAAGATGTCTATACAGTTACTTTAGATGAAAACGCCCCGCCTGGTGCAGTCGTAATCCAAATCAATGCAACGGATTTAGATGAAGGCCCTAACAGTGAAATTGAATATAGTTTAAGCAAAACATTAAAACAAAAGGTGTATGACACATTTATGCTCGATAGCGTCACGGGTGAAATTCGAGTGAAAGGAATAGTGGACTTTGAGGACTCAGAGGTTTACAGACTGGATGTTCAAGCTTCTGATAAAGGCCAGCCACCCTGGACGGCCGAATGTAGAGTTATCATAAAAATTAAAGATGTGAACGATAATAAGCCCGATATAGAAGTCACATCATTGTCCAACGTAGTACCGGAAGATTCAAAGTCCAGCAGTGTTATCTCTCTTATCAGTGTGACGGACAGAGATTCTGGAGTCAACGGTAAAGTTATTTGTACAATCTCGGGGAATTTTCCATTTGAACTGAAACCATCTATTCAGGAAAACATGTACTCTCTCATCACAAAGGGACGTTTAGATCGAGAGACTGTGTCACACTATGACATCACAATAACAGCTACTGACTGTGGTGAGCCGCCTCTATCCACCATCAAAACTCTGAGTATTGAAATATCCGATGTGAATGATAACAGCCCAGAGTTTAGGCAGAACCCTTTGGAATTATATTTGGTAGAAAACAATACCCCCGGTGCTTCTATATACTCCGTAAACGCTTTCGATAAAGATTTAAATGAAAATGCAGGAATCTCGTATAACATTGTAAGAGGGAACGGAGCACAGAAAGACATGACATCCTTCCTTAATGTAAATTCTGACAATGGGCAAATTTCCGCACTAAAAAGTTTTGACTTTGAAACAATGAAAACATTCCACTTCCAAGTTGTTGCCACAGACTCTGGAACTCCATCACTAAGCAGCAACGTCACAGTGAACGTGTTCATTCTGGATCAGAACGACAACGCTCCAGTCATCTTGTATCCAGTCAACGCTAACGGTTCTGCTGAAGGTGTGGAGGAGATTCCCCGCAATGTGAACGCAGGACATTTGGTGACTAAAGTGAGAGCCTATGACGCTGATATAGGATATAACGGCTGGTTATTATTTTCACTGCAGGAAGTGACTGACCACAGTCTCTTTGGTTTGGACCGCTACACAGGACAGATAAGAACACTTCGGTCATTCACAGAGACAGACGAGGCTGAGCATAAACTGGTCATACTGGTAAAAGACAATGGGAACGTTTCACTCTCAGCAACAGCAACTGTGATTGTCAAGGCCGTGGAGCCCAAAGAGGCTTTTGCAGCTGCTGATGTTAAAAATGCTGCAAAAGATGAAGAAGACAACAATGTCATATTTTATTTGATCATAACCTTGGGCTCAGTTTCAGCACTTTTTCTCATCAGTATCATTGTGTTGATTGTAATGCAGTGCTCCAAACCTACAGACTATTCCTCTAAGTATTTACAAGACATGAATTATGATGGGACACTGTGCCACAGCATCCAGTACAGATCTGGAGACAGACGGTACATGTTAGTTGGACCCAGAATGAGTATAGGTTCTACTATAGTCCCGGGCAGCAATGGGAATACTCTCGTGGTCCCCGACAGGAGGCGGACATCTGGAGAGGTAAGAATTATTTGAATTTTTAAAGCAGGGCATGCATCTGCAGAGGCGTTCAACTTGCAACATTAGATCTGTTCCTAATTATCAATAGTATGTTTAATTAGGCTTAATTAGACTGATATGATGTCACAGTTTGTTTCATTGTCAAGTTCACAGTCACTTGTACCTCAGTCTTATAGTCGAGGAGAGGATGTGTTGTTGTCGCTGTCTACCTTTGTGGTTCTGAATTGAGTGCGGTGGAATGTAGTGGTGTTTGCATCTGTTATAAATGCTTTTATTCTTTCTCTTCTACAAAACCTTTTATTTGACAAATGCCGTTTTCTCCAGCTTCTGTTTTTTTTCAGGGCACTCCGTGTTTATTAATAAATAGGTAGACAACTTGCTTCAAGGGCTTAAGTCTTAGATAAAGTTTACATATCGAAGCCCTCGCCACTTGGTGTCAGTGTGACATGGGTTATAGTTATGCTCTATGATTATGCCCTGCCCCTGTGTTACTCAGACTACTCAGTAAGATGACGGCAAGACCTCTTTTAAACGGGATATAACATGATGAACATTATTCAACTGTTACGGTTTGAGTTTTGTTGTAAAAGATGCATGAAAACATTTTGGTGATTTGACTAAAGGACGATCTGCTTTTTTTATTGGGATCGACGTTGGATATCATTAAACCATGGGTGACAGAAGACAAAGGCGAAAATTGGAGTACTGGTGGGTTGTACTGCTTTTCTCTCTGATGCTGTGCTTCGAGCAGCAGGCTTCAGCTCAGATTAGCTACTCTGTTCCAGAGGAAGTAAATGTGGGATCCGTTGTGGGGAACGCTGCAAAAGATCTCGGACTTGACATCAGTACTTTGACGGAGAGACGGTTTCGTATTGTTTCTGGTTCAAGGGACGATCTATTTACGGTAAACCATAAGAATGGAGCATTGCTAGTCCACAAGAATATCGACAGAGAATTGCTCTGTGATGGAAACGGCGCTTGTTTAATAAATCTTAAAATTGTCGTTGAAAATCCCCTGGAGATTCACTATGTTAGTGTAGAAATAACTGATATAAATGACCACGCTCCCATCTTTCCAGAAAACATGCAGCATTTTGAAATAGCTGAACACACAATGCCTGGGAAGCGTTTCCAGATACAGGCTGCACAGGATCCAGATTTAGGGAGAAATTCTGTCCGTTTGTATAAATTAAGTCAGAATGACCATTTTGAAATCGAGATGAGAGAGGATGAATATAAAATACCTTTTTTAGTTTTGAGAAAACCGCTAGATAGAGAATTCAAGTCCAAACACAATTTAGTTCTTACTGCAAGTGATGGAGGTAATCCACAAAGATCAGGCACCTTAAATATTACTATCAATGTGCTCGACTCAAATGACAACCGTCCGGTATGTAGTCAGGATACGTATTCAGTAAGCCTGCAGGAAAATGCCCCTCTTGGCACAGTTATTATTCGAGTGAACGCGACTGACTTGGACGAAGGTTCTAATAGTGATCTGGAGTATTCCTGGGATCAAAATGTCAAAAGTAAAGTATTTGATTTAGACACACTCATTGGTGAAATTCGGGTTAAAGGTGAAGTTGATTTTGAGGAGACAGATGTATACAGACTAGATGTGCAAGTGTCTGATAAAGGCCAGCCTCCTTTGACTGAAGATTGCAGAGTTATCATTAAAATAATAGATATCAACGATAATCAGCCAGAGATAGAGGTTACATCCCTTTCTAGCGTAGTTGCCGAGAATTCAAAACCAGGAACAGTGATCTCTCTCATCAGTGTTACCGATAAAGACTCGGGTATGAATGGGAAAGTGATATGTAGTCTCTCACAAAATGTTCCATTCGAACTGAAACCATCATTTCAGGATAACATGTACTCCTTAGTGACAAAGCAGACGTTAGATCGAGAAATGTTGTCTCATTACGACATCATAATATCAGCTACTGATTGTGGTACCCCTCCCTTGTCCTCTGAAAAAACTCTAAACATTCAGGTCTCGGATGTGAATGATAACATCCCTAAATTCTCACAAAATCCCCTTAACCTTTACTTATCGGAGAATAATCCACCTGGTGCGTCTATATTCTGTGTCAGCGCTTCTGATATTGATTTGAACGACAATGCCGCAATATTGTACCATATTGCAAGAGTTGATGGGGCACAAAATAAAATGGCTAACTTTCTTAATATCAATTTTGAAAACGGCGAAATTACCGCGCTAAAAAGTTTTGACTTTGAAACACTGAAAACATTCCAGTTCCACGTTGTTGCCACAGACTCTGGAACTCCATCACTAAGCAGCAACGTCACAGTGAACGTGTTCATTCTGGATCAGAACGACAACGCTCCAGTCATCTTGTATCCAGTCAGCGCTAACGGTTCTGCTGAAGGTGTGGAGGAGATTCCCCGCAATGTGAACGCAGGACATTTGGTGACTAAAGTGAGAGCCTATGACGCTGATATAGGATATAACGGCTGGTTATTATTTTCACTGCAGGAAGTGACTGACCACAGTCTCTTTGGTTTGGACCGCTACACAGGACAGATAAGAACACTTCGGTCATTCACGGAGACAGACGAGGCTGAGCATAAACTGGTCATACTGGTAAAAGACAATGGGAACATTTCACTCTCAGCAACAGCAACTGTGATTGTCAAGGCTGTGGAGCCCAAAGAGGCTTTTGCAGCTTCTGATGTTAAAAGTGCAGCAAAAGACGAGGAGGAGAACAATGTGACGTTTTATCTGATGATAACTTTGGGCTCAGTTTCAGCACTTTTTCTCATCAGTATCATCGTGTTGATTGTAATGCAGTGCTCCAAACCCACAGACTATTCCTCTAAGTATTTACAAGACACGAATTATGATGGGACACTGTGCCACAGCATCCAGTACAGATCTGGAGACAGACGATACATGTTAGTTGGACCCAGAATGAGTATAGGTTCTACTATAGTCCCAGGCAGCAATGGAAACACTCTAGTGGTCTCCGACAGGCGGCAGTCATCTGGTGAGGTAAGACTTACTTGCATCTTTTCATACAGTGCTTTTTCATATGCTCAGGGGTAATGAAGGTTCCTTCGTTGTTTTTGACTTGATGAGAGTTTTCACTTCATCATGTACACAATAGTTTGACCACTTAACCTTTATCCTTTGGTAAAGAAGACTGTCCGTGCGCCTGCTGGTGTTCGCTGTCCATGGTGCTGATATGCATCTGTTCTGTAGTTTCCAAGCAGAACATCTACGAGTAAGCTGTTGCTGAAGTATCTAGCTTTGTCATTTATGCAATATTTAATATAGATTCGTCCACATGGTGTCAGTGTTACTGTAGGGAACGACTTAGCCTTTAGAGTAAGCTCTGCCTCTCTCTTAGCTTTCTGTTCATCTCAAAGGAAGACGAGGAAATCAAGACATGGATTTTGCGTTGGATATGCATTTATTTTTTTCCAAAGCTAGTCCTATGAAATATCACCTCATGGTCAATTGAACTGATTTTTACTCATAGACCTATTTGTGGACACATTTTAATGATCATATTAAAGAGGGCGAAGGACAACGAGGCAGAATGGTGTCCTGTTCCGGTGCTCTGCTTTTATTTCTGCTGCTGTGCTTCGGTGAGCTGGTTTCAGCTCAAATAAGATACTCTACTCCAGAAGAGCTTAAAGTGGGATCTGTGATCGGAAATATCGCTAAGGATTTGGGACTTGATATTAGTAACTTGATAGAAAGGCGTTTTCGTATCGTGTCTGGATCTAAGGAGTCGCTATTTGAGGTAAACCCGAACAATGGAGTTTTGTACGTGCATAAGACTATCGACCGAGAAGAGCTCTGCGACAGCAATGATGCTTGCTTGGTTGATCTGAAAATTGTTGTTGAAAATCCACTTGAAATTCATTATGTCAGTGTGGAAATAACAGATGCTAATGACCATGCACCAAGTTTTTCCGAGGGAGAAAAGGTAATAGAAATAACAGAAACCATTTTACCAGGAGCACGATTTCAATTACCAGGTGCCCGTGATCCAGATGTTGGAATCAATTCCGTCCAGCGTTATAAACTTAATGAAAACGTTAATTTTCAACTCGAAATCAGAGATAGGGGAGAGGACAAAACCCCGTTCTTAGTCCTACAGAGGCAATTGGACAGAGAACAAAAAGCAAATCATAGCTTGATTCTAACAGCTATAGATGGAGGGAACCCACAAAAATCAGCACATCTCAATCTTACCATAAGAGTTCTTGATAACAATGACAACAGACCAATGTTTTCCAAAGAGATTTACTCAGTGATGTTACAAGAAAATGTCGCTATTGGTACAATTATAATAAAAGTCCAAGCAACAGATTTGGATGAGGGAACGAATGGTGATGTCGAGTATGCCTTTGGAAGTGACATGAACCCCAAAATTTTAAACCTATTCACTATAGACAGAAATACGGGAGAAATTCGAGTTAACGGACAAATTGACTATGAGACAATTGAAGTGTTTAAGTTAGATGTTCAAGCTTCTGACAAAGGCCAGCCGCCAATGACAATGGATTGTAGAGTTATAATAAAGATTCAAGATGTCAATGACAATAAACCAGAGATAGAGGTGACGTCCATCTCCAACACGGTCCCCGAGGATTCAAAACATGGGACGGTAATTTCTCTCATTAGCGTTAACGATGTTGATTCTGGCCTAAATGGCAAAGTTATATGCAGCATAACAGAAAATTTACCGTTTGAATTAAAACCCTCGTTTAAGGACAACATGTACTCATTAGTGACAAAAGAAACATTGGACAGAGAAACCGTGTCACATTATGACATCACAATAACAGCTACTGACTGTGGTCAGCCTCCTCTGTCCACATTCAAAACTCTGAGTATTCGGGTGTCAGATGTGAATGATAACAAACCAGAGTTTCCACATAATCCTCTAGAATTATATTTGGTGGAGAATAACGCACCTGGTGCATTCATATTATCTGTTAGTGCATTTGACAATGACTTGAATGAAAATGCTGCAGTATCCTATGATATTGTCAGAGGGGAAGGAGGTCAGAATGATATGAGATCTTTCCTTAATATCAATTCTAATAACGGCCAAATCTCCGCGCTAATAAGTTTTGACTTTGAAACATTAAAAACATTCCAGTTCCGTGTTGTTGCCTCAGACTCTGGAACTCCATCACTAAGCAGCAACGTCACAGTGAACGTGTTCATTCTGGATCAGAACGACAACGCTCCAGTCATCTTGTATCCAGTCAGCGCTAACGGTTCTGCTGAAGGTGTGGAGGAGATTCCCCGCAATGTGAACGCAGGACATTTGGTGACTAAAGTGAGAGCCTATGACGCTGATATAGGATATAACGGCTGGTTATTATTTTCACTGCAGGAAGTGACTGACCACAGTCTCTTTGGTTTGGACCGCTATACAGGACAGATAAGAACACTTCGGTCATTCACAGAGACAGACGAGGCTGAGCATAAACTGATCATACTGGTAAAAGACAATGGGAACATTTCACTCTCAGCAACAACAACTGTGATTGTCAAAGCTGTGGAGCCAAAAGAGGCATTTGCAGCTTCCGATGTTAAAAGTGCAGCAAAAGATGATGAGGATAACAATGTGACATTGTATTTGATCATAACCTTGGGCTCAGTTTCAGCACTTTTTCTCCTCAGTATAATTTTGTTAATTGCAATGCAATGCTCCAAACCCACAGACTATTCCTCTAAGTATTTGCAAGACACGAATTATGATGGAACACTGTGCCACAGCATCCAGTACAGATCTGGAGACAGACGATACATGTTAGTTGGACCCAGAATGAGTATAGGCTCTACTGTTGTCCCGGGCAGCAATGGGAATACTCTAGTTGTCTCCGACAGGAGGCAGTCATCTGGTGAGGTAAGCATTATTTCAAACTTTCCATACAGTAGTATGCCATTTGCTCACAGGCAATCAAGGTTCCTTTGTCTCTTTTGACATTTTTGCTTCATCATGCAATAGTTTGAACATTGAACATTTATCTTATGCGTGCGTGCGTGTGGGTGCGTGTGTGCATGCGTGTGTGAGAGAAAGAGTGTTAAACGATGATCAAGGGTGTAGCTTTACAGTTGGCTGTCTTGTCCATGGTGCTGAAATATTTGTCGTCGTTATGCCTTTCAATGCCTTCTGCCTGCTTTTTTTCTGCTCAGATGTCACTAGGTATATTTTCTTACAAATAAAATATTTAAACTATGACATTTTTTAAAGAGTTTTAATCATCCAAAGTTTAGTCCTTTGGGTGTCAGTGTTGCATCGGGAAACCATAAAGTATTTTGTCCCTCCCCTTACCAGGCCTTTGTGTTTCACCCGAAAAGAGAAGGCATTTGAATGATGCATGTAAATCGATAGAGCAGGGTTTTGTATTGGGTATAGACATTTGATAATCGTGATAACGCGCTTGTGTGTGGCAATATCTATCTACTAGATAACGATGGGGAACGAGGGACCAAGTCGAGTAAAGGAATACTGTCGTTTTTTCTTTATTTTGTCTCGACTGCTGTATTTCGGAAACCATGCTTCGGCTCAGATAAAATACTCTATTCCAGAGGAGGTGAAAGAGGGATCTGTTGTTGGAAATGTCGCAAAGGACCTTGGCCTCGACGTCACTTCTTTGATTGACCGACGGTTCCGCGTTGTCACTGGATCTAAGGACGCTTTTTTTGAGGTAAACCAGAACAATGGTGCCTTGTATGTCCATAAGAATATCGACAGAGAAGATCTGTGTCAGCGTAGTAGTGCATGTCTAATGGAGCTAAAAATTCTTGTTGAAAACCCTCTAGAAATACACTATGTTGCTGTAGAAATTACTGATGTAAATGATCACTCCCCTCGTTTTCCTGAAAAGGAGCAGACCTTTGAAATTGCTGAACATACATCTCCTGGAACGCGATTCCAACTCCACGCTGCTCGTGATCCCGATGCCGGAATTAACTCAATCCGCACATACACATTGACGTCAAATGATCACTTTGAAATAGATATTCGTCAAAGCGATGAGGATAAAATACCCTTTTTAGTGTTGAAGAAGTCATTAGACAGAGAACAAACAAATAAACACTTGCTGTTGGTCACCGCAGCTGATGGAGGTAAACCTCAAAGATCAGGGACACTAAATGTTTCAGTTATTGTCCTTGACATCAATGATAATCGTCCAACGTTCAGTCAGGATACTTACCAAATTACAATACAAGAAAACGTCCCAGTTGGCACTGCTGTTACAAGAGTGAACGCAATAGATCCAGATGAAGGGGCTAATGGCGAAATTGAATACAGCCTTGGCAAAACCTTGAGACGAAAAGTCTACGACATTTTTGAATTGGATAGCGTAAGTGGAGAAATTAAAGTGAAAGGAGTAGTGGATTTTGAGGAGGCAGAGGTTTATAAACTAGATGTGCAAGCATCAGACAAAGGAACACCTCCATTATCAGTTGAGTGCAGGGTAATTATAAAGATAATAGACGTCAATGATAATCCACCAGAAATAGAAGTCACATCACTTTCAAATACAGTGTCTGAGGAGTCAAAGCCTGGCACAGTTATTTCCTTGATTAGTGTGACAGATAAAGACTTTGGTGTCAATGGCAAAATAATTTCACGCATATCCGAAGACCTGCCTTTTGAATTAAAACCCTCTTATAAGGAGAACATATATTCAGTTGTCACTAAGGGAATATTAGATCGAGAGGTGATGTCACATTATGATATAACAATAAGAGCCACCGATTGTGGTGAGCCTCCCTTGTCGACTTACAAAACCCTGAGCATTCAGATATCAGATGTAAATGACAACAGTCCGCATTTCTCCCAAAATCCGTTAGAGTTGTACATGATGGAAAATAACGCCGCTGGCACGTCAATATTCTCTGTAAGCGCATCGGACAATGATTTGAATGAAAATGCAATCATTTCTTATCATATTGCTAGAGAAGGGAGTCAAAATGACCTAGCGTCTTTCCTGAATATCAATTCTGATAATGGAAAAATTTCCGCGCTAAAAAGTTTTGACTTTGAAACACTGAAAAAGTTCCACTTCCAAGTTGTTGCCTCAGACTCTGGAACTCCACCACTAAGCAGCAACGTCACAGTGAACGTGTTCATTCTGGATCAGAACGACAACGCTCCAGTCATCTTGTATCCAGTCAGCGCTAACGGTTCTGCTGAAGGTGTGGAGGAGATTCCCCGCAATGTGAACGCAGGACATTTGGTGACTAAAGTGAGAGCCTATGACGCTGATATAGGATACAACGGCTGGTTATTATTTTCACTGCAGGAAGTGACTGACCACAGTCTCTTTGGTTTGGACCGCTACACAGGACAGATAAGAACACTTCGCTCATTCACAGAGACAGACGAGGCTGAGCATAAACTGGTCATACTGGTAAAAGACAATGGGAACGTTTCACTCTCAGCAACAGCGACTGTGATTGTCAAGGCGGTGGAGCCCAAAGAGGCTTTTGCAGCTTCTGATGTTAAAAGTGCAACTAAAGCTGAAGAAGAAAACAATGTTACCTTTTATTTGATCATAACACTGGGCTCAGTTTCAGCACTTTTTCTTGTCAGTATCATCGTGTTGATTGTAATGCAGTGCCCCAAATCCACAGACTATTCCTCCAAGTATTTACAAGACACGAATTATGATGGGACACTGTGCCATAGCATCCAGTACAGATCTGGAGACAGACGGTACATGTTAGTTGGACCCAGAATGAGTATAGGCTCTACTGTAGTCCCGGGCAGCAATGGGAATACTCTCGTGGTCCCGGATAGGAGACCGGCATCTGGAGAGGTAAGAAATATTCTGAATATTAAAAGTGCAGTGTGTAGACTAAGATAATAATTATAACAGACAGATTGAAAGCCGAACATCTGGCAAGTCTCAAGATTGCAAACTTTTGTTCACTGTCTACTGTGCTAAAATATATACATTTGTGCTTGTGTGGTAAGGAAAGTCATTGTTTAAATAATGGGTTTACTCATTTTCAAAATCACTTTTATTTTTTTGTAGATTGTCACGATTAATATTAGAGTTCCTGCTCTGCTATGACGCTGTTACACTGAATAGGTTATTTTATCTCTACATTTTGCTTAAAGGGTAACTTCGGTATTTTTCAACCTGGACCCTATTTTCCCAACTGCGGGTGTCTAAGAAACTAATGGGGACAACAATTTTTGAAATTGGTCCAGTATTGAGCGAGATCGCTTCAGCCGGCAGCCGCGACACGGGCTGCAATGTAATCCGACGAGGCAAATGCAAACCGTCAATGTACGTCCACTAAAAGTGCTTGTTTTTGCCACTGACTGGCTCAGATTGTTATTATAAGTGTCTGACACAATATGGAAAGGACCCTATACAGAAATGAAACGTACTTCCTTACCTTTAGCTTGATCCCGTCTGTGTGTAACCAAGTCTCGCCCAAGTCCCGCGAGAGCTTAGTTGTTGCAGGAAGTCACCTGTGGAAACGTGAGTGAGAGTTGGAGAGAGGAGTGCCACCGGGAGGAGTTTGTTGTGTTGAAGTACAGAGATCGTAGCTCAGTGTTATCTAAAAGATTTTCTAAGTCATGACTGAATATTTACCTGATTTCGACAACGTGGAAGAGGCCTTTGAATTCGATGGCGGCCCGTATTTATTTGAGCCAGAGTATACGGATGAAGAGCTCCTACTCATTGAAGAGCTACCATCATCATTCATTGCCAGTAAGTATCTCTATGATAGCCTATCTGCTAATGTATAGGATATACAAATGTAGGCATAAAAGTAGTCTTATAGGTCGTATAATAGATAAGCATAAATATGACATTTTTACACCACGCACACACACTTTGGCAACAATATTACACAGATAATTTCAGCTTGTTGATATCACTTATTGTATTATTATGAATGTCAACTGCTGAAAAGGGGAAATGAATCTATATACATATTTTATAATCAATCATGACTCAGTTGATAGGCTATTTTACACATACTACTGGCTAGCTCCGCCAGGGAGGTTATGTTTTCGGTGCCGTTTGTTTGTTTGTCTGTCAGCAGGATTACGGAAAAAATACTGGCGCGATTTTCATGAAACTTGGTGGAAGGGTGTAGCATGGGCCAAGGAAGAACCCATTAAATTTTGGAGCGGATCTGGATCCGACTCACGAACAAACAATAATAGCATGAACCTTGGCGGAGGTCTGCGCTCTCCGAGTGCCTTTCTAGTTTCGTGATTGTTTTTGCCGTGTGTACTGATGCCAGGACAACGCAATAACTTTAGCTAATAACATTACCTCCACTCTGTCTGGAGCAGGTCTCTCCACTCTTGGGACAGCATTTTTCTTTAGGAAAAAGTGCTTTGGGATAGGATTTCGTCTCCTCTTTGGCTGGCTGTAGTCATCCCGGTCAAAATGGTCACTGCAGACCCGATGGTCTGCAAGGCGCAGCGTATGGACAGGAGTGTTGGCATCCATTTGTAGCACAACTAGCCACAACTTCAGCGGGTCACTATCCAACAAAGGCAGTCTGTGAAAGCTGCGCGAAGTGTTGCGCGACATTTTGTTGGCACAATTCGGAACTGCGCAAACACGAACCATTGTTTTTTTTAATTTTTTTTTTATTTAGATCTTTTAGATAACGCTAAGCTACGATCTTTGTACTCCAACACAACAAACTCCTCCCGGTGGCACTCCTCTCTCCAACTCTCACTCACGTTTCCACAGGTGACTTCCTGCAACAACTAAGCTCTCGCGGGACTTGGGCGAGACTTGGTTACACACAGACGGGATCAAGCTAAAGGTAAGGAAGTACGTTTCATTTCTGTGTAGGGTCCTTTCCATACTGTGTCAGACACTTATAATAACAATCTGAGCCAGTCAGTGGCAAAAACAAGCACTTTTAGTGGACGTACATTGACGGTTTGCATTTGCCCCGTCGGATTACATTGCAGCCCGTTTCACGGCTGCCGGCTGAAGCGATCTCGCTCAATACTGGACCAATTTCAAAAATTGTTGTCCCCATTAGTTTCTTAGACACCCGCAGTTGGGAAAATAGGGTCCAGGTTGAAAAATACCGAAGTTACCCTTTAAGTAGTTGCAGTTTGTTGTGAAATATTAGATTTCCAAAATTAACAGCCAATAATTTAATCAATACTCTTTAATATGAGTCCAATCGACTTGCTACCTGTATTTGTTTGCTTGTAAGATTTTATTTTAAATTCGAGCTGAGAATAAAAACTAAACGTGTTATGTGTGATAGAGTCGCATGGTGGCACTAACCAACTAGAATAACGCCTCGCATCAGTTTGTAATCATACGTATGTCTACGAGTCCGCATCTCAAGCATTCAGGAGGCTAGAACATCATTGTCCTTTGAATAGGATTTCAACGATGGTCGTCGTTATGAACTAAGCGCACTGCAATTAGGAGTGGATTTTCTCGCAACTAATGGATATACAAACAATTTCTATCATTTAATAGATGTGCTGGAGTTATGCTTTTAAATCAAAACATGGAACAAAGAGGACAGGAGACATGGCGACAAACCTGGAAGTGGGTCGCCTTCGTGTTCGCATTGGGTTTGGTTTTTGACAAGGCGTCAGGACAGATAAGGTACTCTATATCGGAAGGCATCAACGAAGGAACTGCTGTTGGGAATATAGCAAAGGATCTCGGAATAAATCTGAATATGTTGAAAGATAGGGGATTTCGCATTGTGTCTGGCTCCACTGAGACCCTTTTCCAGATCAACCAAAATGATGGGATACTTTACCTAAACCGTAATATAGACCGAGAGGAAATATGCGAACGGACCAGTGTATGTTTGATCAATCTTAAAAGCGTGCTAGAGAATCCCCTGGAGATCCATTATGTCGCAGTCGAAGTGTTAGATGTAAATGACCATTCTCCCTGTTTTCCAGACAAAGACAAAAGGCTTGAGATTTCAGAGTCCACCATACCAGGAGCAAGATTTCAATTGCATGCTGCCCACGACCCAGATGGCGGTGTAAATTCTGTCCAGCAGTATAAGCTGAGTCCCAATAATCATTTTCGGTTAGAGGTGAAAGATCGCGGCAAGGATGGTAAAATCCCTATTTTACATTTACAAAGCCCGCTAGATAGAGAAGCCTCTAGCAGTCATAAACTGCTACTCACAGCAATGGATGGGGGCAAACCTCCCAAAACTGGAACTGTAGAGATATTCGTAGATGTTTTAGATGTGAATGACAATATGCCTGTTTTTACAAAAGATGTATATACGGCAACGCTAAATGAGAATTCGCCCATTGGCACAACAGTCATACAAGTAAACGCCACCGATTTGGACGACGGTTCAAACGGGGAGGTTAGCTATTCATTTGGTAATGTAAATAGTAAGGTACGAGAACTCTTTGTTGTTGACCCGAGCACAGGTGAAATGACTGTGAAAGGACACATAGACTATGAAGTGGATGACAGTTATGAGATCGACATCCAAGCATCTGACAAGGGAGCCCTTCCTTTTAGGACGGATAAAAGTGTTACCATTCAGATTATGGATATCAATGACAATGCACCTGATATTGAAGTGACGTCGCTTTCTAACACAATTTCAGAGGATTCTAGACCAGGAACAACGGTTGCACTTATTAGCATTACTGATTTGGACTCTGGGCTAAACGGAAAAGTTATTAGCTTTGTAAAGAGCGACGTCCCTTTCACACTCACACCTCCAATACAAGACAACATGTATGCTGTCGTCACAAAGGCACAGCTCGACAGAGAAAACAAATCTAATTATGTTGTAACAATAGTCGCCAAAGATGCAGGTGAACCAGCCTTAACATCTGAAAAGACACTAAGCATTGTTGTATCTGATGTGAACGATAATAGTCCAGAGTTTCCACTGAACCCCTATACTTTCTATATCACTGAGAATAACCCGCCAGGAGCGTCTGTATTTGCTTTAAGTGCATCTGATCGTGACGAGGGAGATAATGCTCTGATTGTGTATCATATTCAGAAAGACGAAGGTGATCACAATAAAGTGACATCATTTCTAAACATCAATCATGACAATGGAGATGTATTGGCACTAAAAAGTTTTAACTTTGAAACTTTGAAAACATTCCAGTTCCAAGTTGTTGCCACAGACTCTGGAACTCCATCACTAAGCAGCAACGTCACAGTGAACGTGTTCATTCTGGATCAGAACGACAACGCTCCAGTCATCTTGTATCCAGTCAGCGCTAACGGTTCTGCTGAAGGTGTGGAGGAGATTCCCCGCAATGTGAACGCAGGACATTTAGTAACTAAAGTGAGAGCCTATGACGCTGATATAGGATATAACGGCTGGTTATTATTTTCACTGCAGGAAATGACTGACCACAGTCTCTTTGGTTTGGACCGCTATACAGGACAGATAAGAACACTTCGGTCATTCACAGAGACGGACGAGGCTGAGCATAAACTGGTAATTCTGGTAAAAGACAATGGGAACGTTTCACTCTCAGCAACAGCTACTGTGATTGTCAAGGCCGTGGAGCCCAAAGAGGCTTTTGCAGCTTCAGATGTTAAAAGTACAAGAAGAGACGAGGAAGAGAACAATGTGACGTTTTATTTGATAATAACTTTGGGCTCAGTTTCAGCACTTTTTCTCATTAGTTTCATAGTTTTGGTTGTAATGCAGTGTTCCAAACCAACAGACTATTCGTCCAAGTATTTACAAGACGCAAATTATGACGGGACACTGTGTCACAGCATCCAGTACAGATCTGGAGACAGACGGTACATGTTAGTTGGACCCAGAATGAGTATAGGTTCTACTATAGTCCCGGGCAGCAATGGGAATACTCTAGTGGTCCCCGACAGAAGACGGGCATCTGGAGAGGTAAGAGACTTTGGTTTTGCTTCTGTCTAATTCTGCCTTTTTCGGTCTATTTTCATCACGACAGCCTTATTTTGAAAATATGCTACCATAAATGACGTGTAACCATGTTGGAAGAATGTGTGTTTTAGAGTGTGATTCTACGGACGAGTAATAAAAAACCTCCGAGTGTTGTCGCTGTCCGTGGTGCTGAACCATGCATTTCTACTGGTGTTGGCATGTGGTGTTAGCACAGATTTATCAAGGCAAGCCTTGTCTAACAGAAAACGTAAAAAATACTCCCTTATCAATGTTATTTTCAGTTAGGTTCCTTAAACTTTCTGATTTAGACAGGCAGCATTGCAGACTGGAAAGGCATCACTTGGTGTCAGTATAAGCAAAAAAATGTTTTAGTGGAGTCTTTTGTCAGGTGGGTCCACCCCTCAGGTCGGTTATGATTTCGGCATCGGAAGGATCATGCAAGCAGACGACTAATATTCAATATTTAATATTTTGACATTATATCGGAGTCTATCCACCTTCAGTTTGGAAGATTTTGAATGCGTTTCATTTGATAAAGGAGTTTTTCCTAGAGCTTTGGAGTCTCATTTTATCTTCAAATCATGGAGCGGAAAGGACGCGGAGCATGGAGAGAGCGATGGCGGTGGATCGCTTCTATGGTTGCTTTGATTCTGTTTTGGAGCCGAGCTTCGGCGCAAATCAGATATTCCATCATTGAGGAAGTTAAAGAAGGAACTGTTGTTGGGAATATAGCTAAGGATCTGGGATTAGATAAGAGCACATTGAAAGAGAGAGGATATCGTATTGTGGTGGGTTCAACAGAGTCCTTTTTTCAGGTAAACCAGAACGATGGTATGTTGTATGTTAACCGAAAAATTGACAGAGAGGAGGTTTGTGAGCGGAGCAGAGTCTGTTTGATCAACCTAAAAACTGTGCTGGAAAACCCTCTTGAAATTCATTATGTGGCTGTAGAGGTGCTGGATGTAAATGACCACTCTCCCAGGTTCTCAGAGAACGAGTCACGTTTAGAAATTTCAGAGTCAGCTGTACCAGGCTTACGCATTCAACTGCAAGCAGCAAACGACCCTGATGTTGGCCAGTTTTCAGTTCAAGAGTATAAACTTAGTCATAATGATCATTTCCGTTTGGAAGTTAAAGATCGGGGAAAAGATGGTAAAATACCCATTTTAAGTCTACTGAAGCCGCTAGATAGGGAAACTCAGAAAACACATAGGTTGCTTCTTACCGCCATCGATGGAGGGAAACCAGGTCGATCAGGAACAGCTGAAATTATTGCTGACGTTTTAGATGTTAATGATAATATGCCAGTTTTCACCAAAGATACTTACTCAGTACGTTTGGATGAAAATTCTCCAATTGGCACAACAGTTATACAAGTAAATGCCACAGATTTAGACGAGGGTTCCAATGGTGAAATCGTTTATTCATTTGGTAATAATGTGAACGGTAGAATACGTCAACTTTTTCGTGTAGACCCAAATACCGGTGAAATTATTGTTCAAGATCTGATAGATTTTGAAGTAGAGGAAAGTTATGAAATCGATATACAGGCTTCTGATAAAGGACCGGCTCCATTCAAGACAGACAAATGTGTATTTGTGAATATTGTTGATTTGAATGATAATGCTCCGGAGATAGAGGTTACGTCATTTTCGAGAGCAATACCAGAAGATTCAAGACCGGGAACCACTGTCGCATTAATTAGCGTTAATGATAAGGACTCTGGTCTTAACGGGAAAGTTATTTGCTCATTTAATGAGGATGTTCCTTTCACATTATCACCTTCAACACAAGATAACATGTACTCTTTAGTCACAAAAATACCTCTGGATAGAGAAAAACAGTCCGTATATGATGTTACAATTGTTGCGAAAGACGCAGGTGTGCCATCGTTGTCTTCTGAAAAAGCTATCAGCATTGTTCTTTCAGATGTGAACGATAACAGTCCAGAGTTTTCACTGAGCCCTTACACATTCTATGTTACCGAGAACAACTCTCCAGGAGCCTCACTATTTTCAGTGAGGGCCTATGACCGGGATGAGGGTGATAATTCTTGTATTTCATATCATATTTTGAGAGATGGAAGTGAGGATAACAAGCTTTCCTTCTCTCTCAATATCAACCCTGAAAATGGAGACATTTTGGCACTGAAAAGTTTTGACTTTGAAAGTTTGAAAACATTCCACTTCCAAGTTGTTGCCACAGACTCTGGAACTCCATCACTAAGCAGCAACGTCACAGTGAACGTGTTCATTCTGGATCAGAACGACAACGCTCCAGTCATCTTGTATCCAGTCAGCGCTAACGGTTCTGCTGAAGGTGTGGAGGAGATTCCCCGCAATGCGAACGCAGGACATTTGGTGACTAAAGTGAGAGCCTATGACGCTGATATAGGATATAACGGCTGGTTATTATTTTCACTGCAGGAAGTGACTGACCACAGTCTCTTTGGTTTGGACCGCTATACAGGACAGATAAGAACACTTCGGTCATTCACAGAGACGGACGAGGCTGAGCATAAACTGGTCATACTGGTAAAAGACAATGGGAACGTTTCACTCTCAGCAACAGCTACTGTGATTATCAAGGCGGTGGAGCCCAAAGAGGCTTTTGCAGCTTCTGATGTTAAAAGTGCAACAAAAGCTGAAGAAGAAAACAATGTTACATTTTATCTCATGTTAACTCTGGGCTCAGTTTCAGCACTTTTTCTCATCAGTATCATCGTGTTGATTGTAATGCAGTGCTCCAAACCCACAGACTATTCCTCTAAGTATTTACAAGACGCAAATTACGACGGGACGCTGTGCCACAGCATCCAGTACAGATCTGGAGACAGACGATACATGTTAGTTGGACCCAGAATGAGTATAGGTTCTACTATAGTCCCGGGCAGCAATGGGAATACTCTCGTGGTCCCCGACAGGAGACGGGCATCTGGAGAGGTAAGAACCGTAAATACACTCATCTTTGCTATGTGTGCTAATTGCGAGCACGCTTTATCATGCGATCTAGGCTTTATATCGTGCGGATTCACCATTAGTTTCAGATTGTTTTAACTTTATTTAATTTGAATCATGACTCATTGTTCTTGCCCATGGTGTTGAATGAACCATTCTTCAGATTGAGAATTATTGTTTCTCCTGAGCCTACACGGAGATGTTCCAGATAAAATAAAACGCTGGCAACCCTACGTTTTTCCTTAGTATTAGCCTATGTCTTGGTAAATTTTTGTTTTAGAGACGGTGGTGTTTGCAGGTTTCATCCTTGATCAGATATCAATTTAAAATGTGAAGTATCAAAAGTATTCATGTATTACTATAAAGATTCACATGGTGGCAGTGCCTTATCAGTATAACGCCGAATGTCGGCATAAACGAGTACGCCCCTTCAGCGCTTCGTCTCCGTAAATAACATCTATTTAGCCATAAGCGTTGGAGTAAACGCACAGTGATCGGCGTTCTACAATCTAAAACACATCCCAGCGACGAGCGAATATATTTCAAACGGCGATGGATAAATAATAGAGGCTTCTGGGGAATAATATAAATGTTTGGAGTTATACTTTCACCTCAAAACATGGAACAAAGAGGACGAGATGCATGGCGGAAGCGAACGCAGTTGGTCGTCTTTGTGACTACTTTGGTTTTGGTTTTCAGTGCAGCCTCGGCACAAATACGATACTCTATATTTGAAGAGCTCAAAGAAGGGACCTTTGTTGGGAATATAGCTAAGGATTTGGGAATAGACCTGAATATAATGAAGGAGAGGGGATTTCGTCTAATTTCTGGCTCGACTGAACCTTTTTTCAAGGTAAATGAGAATGACGGGGTCCTTTATGTGAACCGTAAAATAGACCGAGAGGAGGTGTGTGGAGAGAGCGGTGTATGTTTGATCAACCTTAAAGCAGTGCTAGAAAACCCACTAGAGGTCAATTATGTCGCCGTAGAAGTAATGGATATAAACGACCACTCTCCCACCTTTCCAGAAAAAGAGAAAAGGCTCGAGATCTCAGAGTCTGCTTTACCAGGGGCACGGTACCAGTTACAAGATGCCCGTGACCCAGATGGTGGCGCAAATTCTGTCCAACAGTACAAACTCAGTCAGAATGACCATTTTCGTTTAGAGGTTAAAGATCGAGGAAGAGATGGTAAAACTCCAATTTTACAATTACAGAGACCGCTAGACAGAGAGGCGAGAAGTAGTCACAGATTGCGGTTGACAGCTATAGATGGCGGAAACCCACCAAAGACAGGGACAGTTGAAATATATATTGATGTTTTAGATGTGAATGACAATATGCCGGTTTTCACTAAAGGCACATATTCCGCTGTGCTACAAGAGAACGCCCCGGTTGGCACAACAGTCATCCAAGTAAACGCAACCGATTTAGACGACGGTTCCAACGGAGAGGTAGTTTATTCATTTGGCAGTGTTGTAAAAAGTAAGATACGAGAGCTGTTTGATGTCGACTCGGTTACCGGGGAAATAATTGTGAAAGGTCAGGTGGATTTTGAGGAACAAGACAGCTATGACATTGATATACAGGCCTCTGATAAGGGAAGCATTCCCTTCAGAACAGATAAAAGTGTCATTATTAAAATTGGAGATGTAAATGACAATCCGCCTGAGATAGAAGTGGCATCATTGTCAAGTGCAATTTCAGAGGACTCTAGACAAGGAACAACGGTAGCACTTATCAGCATTACTGATTTAGACTCTGGAATCAACGGGAAAATTATCAGTTATGTAGCTGAAAATAGCCCTTTCACATTAACTCCATCAATACAAGACAACATGTTTGCTGTGGTGACAAAGTCACATCTCGACAGGGAACAGCAATCACAATATGATATTACTATAATCGCCAAAGACGCAGGTGAACCAGCTTTAACATCCAAAAAGACTTTAAGTGTTGTTGTGTCAGATGTGAATGACAACAGTCCAGAATTTTCACTGAGCCCCTATACTTTCTATATCACCGAGAATAACCCTCCTGGAGCCTTGGTATTTTCTTTAAGGGCGTCTGATCGTGATGAGGGAGATAATGCTCTCATTTCATATCATATTGTCAGAGATGGAGGTTATGAAAACAAAGTGATATCATTTCTTAACATCAACCCCGAAAATGGAGATATTTTGGCTCTAAAAAGTTTTGACTTTGAAACAATGAAAGCGTTCCAATTCCACGTTGTTTCCTCAGACTCTGGAACTCCATCACTAAGCAGCAACGTCACAGTGAACGTGTTCATTCTGGATCAGAACGACAACGCTCCAGTCATCTTGTATCCAGTCAACGCTAACGGTTCTGCTGAAGGTGTGGAGGAGATTCCCCGCAATGTGAACGCGGGACATTTGGTGACTAAAGTGAGAGCCTATGACGCTGATATAGGATATAACGGCTGGTTATTATTTTCACTGCAGGAAGTGACTGACCACAGTCTCTTTGCTTTGGACCGCTATACAGGACAGATAAGAACACTTCGGTCATTCACAGAGACAGACGAGGCTGAGCATAAACTGGTCATACTGGTAAAAGACAATGGGAACGTTTCACTTTCAGCAACGGCAACTGTGATTGTCAAGGCTGTGGAGCCCAAAGAGGCTTTTGCAGCGTCTGATGTTAAAAGTGTAGCACAAGATGAAGAGGAGAATAATGTGACGTTTTATCTGATGATAACTTTGGGCTCAGTTTCAACGCTTTTTCTCATCAGTATCATTGTGTTAATTGCAATGCAATGCTCCAAACCCACAGACTATTCCTCCAAATATTTACAAGACACAAATTATGACGGGACACTGTGCCACAGCATCCAATACAGATCTGGAGACAGACGGTACATGTTAGTTGGACCCAGAATGAGTATAGGTTCTACTATAGTACCGGGCAGCAATGGGAATACTCTAGTGATCCCCGACAGGAGGCGGACATCTGGAGAGGTAAGAATTATTTTAAAAATAAGCACTCTCGACATTTGTTTGCAGCACCCCTCTCCAACACCCACACTTTTTACATCAATGTTGGACAGTAAACTGTATAATGTTGACAGATATAAAGATATTCTATTGACTGAAAGTTCGTCAGTCAGATAATACCGTTTGTTTAGTGTGCCGATCGTCTAGGTTTATATTATTTCCTGTGGTGTCTACACACAGTCAACCAAGTTGGAGATATCGGGACTCGCCTTCCTACTTTCGAAAGAAACCATTTGCTACCATTCATTATTGGGCAGTATGAAAAGCAACTTCCACTAATTTGAAAATTTTCCGAGACAGATAATTCATCAGACTTAATTTTAATTTTTCCAGTTTCTGTTTTATCTTTGTTTAGGCTAATTGTGCCCGAGTCGAGTGTTTTCATATCAATGCGCGTATTAAAGTTTTCTCTGCTTACTATCAGTCACCTGACATCCACAGGAAGAAATGGATGTCTCAACAAGAAAATTATCAAAACCATGTCGCCTTACAAACTTTCTGAAGATACGTCTGGCAGCGTAACCTTGTAGTTTAAAAACGACGAAAGTGTAAATGTTGAAAATATAATTACACTCTTAAAACGACGCGTCATTTTGAACGCATATGTGTGTCGTCTTTGGGTTACTTACTTTAGGTTACTTGTCAACACTATGTATGTTAACAGCATATTTTGTGCTAAAATGTATTGACATGAACATATGTTTTAAAGAGTAACAAATCTGTTAAAAATGACATCCTTTTTAGCGTATACATACGACATACATTGGAAAATGATTGGGGGAAATGTAAACCAAACGTAGACAATAGTAAATTGCCGTTTTAAGATGATTTTCTGGGCATTTTTGTGTTTAAGTAGAGAGAGATGAAATATTGGAGGATGAAATGCGATAATGGCACTCGGATTCCAACCCAGGACTTCTCGTTTACATGTATGCACCTTTGACCACTAAGCCACCGGGTCGCCCCGTGTAAATGGTCTCGTTCTCTCAAGTGACACCGTTATTGCCCTTTAAGTGGGATACATTTGTCTTGATTACTTTAATGCGTCTAGTTACTGTTGAACATAATGTTGGATCGTTGCTCTCCGTCGTGCTTGAATGCAGTTGTGCACTTGTGTTTACAGAGCATAGTTGTGTTTGTTGTCAATAATTCTTCAAATTGTACGTTTTCTCGCAAATTTAGATAGACTTTATGTTGGGCCACATGGTGTCGATGTTCCGCCAGGAACACTTTGTATGTGTTCAGGTTAAGCCCTGCCCTTCTCAAGAGAGATTTTGTTCATCTCAGCTGAAGGAAGAGATCGCACTCGAAACAGATGGGTTTTGAAAACAGGACTTTTTAGATTTTTAAAGCATAAAAATATGGAATATCAGATGGTTACACACCCACGGGCTTGCTATTTCAATCGATTGGTTTGTCTCTTGATGTTTTACTGAAGATAGACGAAGGACAAATACAATGGAGTACTGGTGGGTTGCTCTCCTTATCTCTCTCCTGCTGTGTGCCGTGCAGGTTTCCGCGCAGATACGATACTCTATTCCAGAGGAGGTGAAAGTGGAATCCTTTGTTGGGAATGTTGCAAAGGACTTGGGACTTGATGTTAGCACGTTGACAGCACGGCGTTTTCGTATCGTGTCTGGATCTAAAGACGCACTATTTGAGGTAAATCAGAACAATGGGGTCTTGTTTGTTCATAAGAATATCGACCGAGAAGAGCTGTGTGATAGTAGCGGCCCCTGCTTGATCAATCTAAAAATCGCTGTTGAAAATCCTCTAGAAATTCATTATGTGGGGATAGAGATAACAGACATAAATGACAATTCTCCCAGTTTTTCAGACAAACACTTGGATATAGAGGTAGCCGAAAATAAACTTCCCGGTGCTCGCTTTGAATTGCACACTGCGCGTGATCTGGACTCGGGAATTAATTCTGTTCGACGTTATACATTAAATGAAAACGAACATTTTGATCTAGAGCTCCGAGATAGTGGCGATGAGGACAAAATTCCGTTCTTGGTATTACAAAAAGCTTTGGACCGGGAGCAGAATATCAAGCATGCATTGCTGTTGACAGCGTTAGATGGAGGAAATCCGCCTAAATCAGGGACCCTCAACGTGACTGTTACCGTACTAGACACAAATGATAACCAGCCAGTTTGTGGTCAAGATGTGTACTCCGTGATTCTACAAGAGAATTCTGATATAGATAAGATCGTTGTAAAAATCAGTGCAACAGACGCGGACGATGGATCTAATGGCGACGTTGAATATACACTTGGTAGAAATTTGAAGAAAGGCGTACACGACCTTTTCCAGTTGGATAGTGTTACGGGTGTGATTAGAGTTAAAGGGAAAATAGACTTTGAAGATAACGAGGTATACAGGTTGAACGTACAAGCATCTGATAAAGGGCAGCCTCCATTAAGTGTTGACTGCAGAGTTATTATAAAGATAGAAGACGTGAACGATAACAAACCGGAAATTGACGTGACATCACTCTCTAATACAGTGGCAGAAGATGCAAAACCAGGAACCGTAATTTCTCTAATTAGTTTGACAGATAAAGATTCTGGAATTAACGGTAAAGTAATTTGTCGAATTTCTGAAAACTCACCATTTGAGCTCAAACCTTCCTTTCAAGACAACGTATTTTCGGTCGTCACAAAGGGTCGCTTAGATAGAGAACGTCTGTCCCATTTTAACATTACAATCACAGCTACAGACTGCGGCCAACCTCCTTTATCTACCATAAAAACGTTGAGTATTGAGATTGTAGATGTGAATGATAACAGTCCAGTATTCTCTCAAAATCCTCTTGCGTTGTATATATTTGAAAACAATGTTCCAGGAGAGTCCATACTCACTGTAAGTGCTTCTGATAAAGATTTGGGTGAAAATGCAATTATAACCTATCATGTTGTCAAAGGTTACAAGGCACAGAATGATATGGCGTCCTTTCTTAATATCAATTCTGATACTGGCCAAATTTCCGCACTGAAAAGCTTGGACTTTGAAACATTGAAAACATTCCACTTCCAAGTTGTTGCCTCAGACTCTGGAACTCCATCACTAAGCAGCAACGTCACAGTGAACGTGTTCATTCTGGATCAGAACGACAACGCTCCAGTCATCTTGTATCCAGTCAGCGCTAACGGTTCTGCTGAAGGTGTGGAGGAGATTCCCCGCAATGTGAACGCAGGACATTTGGTGACTAAAGTGAGAGCCTATGACGCTGATATAGGATATAACGGCTGGTTATTATTTTCACTGCAGGAAGTGACTGACCACAGTCTCTTTGGTTTGGACCGCTATACAGGACAGATAAGAACACTTCGGTCATTCACAGAGACAGACGAAGCTGAGCATAAACTGGTCATACTGGTAAAAGACAATGGGAACGTTTCACTTTCAGCAACAGCAACTGTGATTATCAAGGCTGTGGAGCCCAAAGAGGCTTTTGCAGCCTCTGATGTTAAAAGTGCAACAAAAGATGAGGAGGAGAATAATGTGACGTTTTATCTGATGATAACTTTGGGCTCGGTTTCAGCACTTTTTCTTATCAGTATCATCGTGTTGATTGTAATGCAGTGCTCCAAACCCACAGACTATTCGTCCAAGTATTTACAAGACGCAAATTATGATGGGACACTGTGCCACAGCATCCAGTACAGATCTGGAGACAGACGGTACATGTTAGTTGGACCCAGAATGAGTATAGGTTCTACTATAGTCCCGGGCAGCAATGGGAATACTCTTGTGGTCCCCGACAGGAGACGGGCATCTGGAGAGGTAAGGTGGTTTTAATGACATATCATAGTAGGTGTTGCATGATCAGTAGAGCAACATCTGTTTCATGTACATTGACACATTACCACAAATGTTATTTGGGATTTAGAGAGCATATCACCTACACGTTTTAAAATCACCGCCGATGCAGTCATCTGGGTTAGAAAAGTTTGCTTAGTGTTTTTTAATGTTTTCTCATTAAGCAACGTGTTATGTATCTATCCCCTGTCTTTGGAATGCAATTGCCTCTCTCCAAGGTGCTGAAATTAGGCGCTCCTGTAATACTTGCTTGTAGAAGTCACCAGAAAAATGAATATGTGCTTTTTAACACTGAATGAAAGTCATACACCCTTTTCATGATATTTACCATCTTGAACATCTTCATTCATAATACCACAATTTGCATGAAGACATGTCTAATTTAATGTGTTGTTTAATTTTACATTGTAACCTCTCTCGGCTTTGTAATGACTTAGAGCAATACATTTTGCATTCTCAGGAGACATCGCAAGGCGGCAGTGTGCAAATAGAACAACGCTCATGATAGAATCTCACGTTATTTGCTTGGTTCCACCCTCTTTGCCGATTTCTCATTCAGCCATTGCCAGAATTAATCGAAGGTTGAGGCATCATATCAGTTGCTTCGCCTGCGCCAGTAAGATTTTGTCGGAGGATTAACACTTTTTTATATTGTTTTGGATCATGCGGCGTTGACAACACAATTTTTGTTCTGGGAGCGTGGATTGTTACGTTTTTAATTGACAAACCATGAAACAAAGAGGATTCCTGACATGGAGCGAGAGACGCGGGTGGGTTGCATTAGTCCCTTTATTCGTTCTTTTATGGAATGGGGCTCATGCACAGATCAAATATTCAATCTCCGAGGAAGTTAAGGAGGGGACCATCGTCGGGCATTTAGCAAAAGATCTGGGACTTAATAAAAACACTTTGAAGGATAGGGTATTTCGTATTGTGTCTGGCTCTTCTGAACCCCTCTTCCAGGTAAATCAAAACGACGGCATTCTCTACGTGAATCGAAAAGTAGATCGAGAGCAGGTATGTGAAAGAAGCAGCACGTGTCTGATCAACTTGAAAACTGTGCTGGAAAACCCTTTGGAGATCCATTATGTGGATGTTGAGGTGGTAGATGTAAACGACAACTCGCCTACCTTTTCGGAGAAAGAAACAAATTTAGAGATATCAGAATCAGCCGTACGAGGGGCTCGATTTCAGCTCCAAGCTGCACGTGACGCAGACAGTGGCCAATTCTCTATTCAGCAGTACAAACTGAGCCACAATGAACATTTCCACATTGAGGTTAAAGATAGAGGAGAGGACCGTAAAATTCCATTTCTTGTTTTACAAAAACAATTAGACAGGGAGACAGCTACGAAACACAAGCTGTTACTGACAGCAATTGATGGAGGGAAGCCAGCAAAGTCGGGTACGATAGAAATCAACGTGGAGGTACTTGATGTAAATGATAACTCTCCTACGTTTACAAAGGAGGTTTACTCAGTAATGTTGAGTGAAAACACACCGATTGGTGTGACAGTCACACGGGTTAATGCAACTGATTTAGACGAGGGTTTAAACGGCGAGGTAATATATTTATTTGGGAAAGAGGTTGATAGAAATATACTGGAACTATTTGTTTTAAACCAGATAACAGGAGAGATAACTGTTAAAGGTCCTATTGATTTTGAAGAAAACCAAAGTTATGAAATAGATATACGAGCATCCGATAAAGGACCTGCTCCTCTTACAACAGATAAAAGCGTATTTATAAAAATTATAGACGTTAATGATAATTCCCCCGAGATAGAGGTCACTTCATTTTCCAGCACAATTCCCGAGGATTCCAGAATTGGGACCACGGTGGCTCTAATAAGTGTCAATGATTTGGACTCCGGCCTCAATGGAAAGGTTATGTGCTTTTTAAATGACAATTTTCCTTTTACACTGACGCCCTCGATGCAAGATCGCATGTACTCTGTGGTTACCAAGGCTTCATTGGACAGAGAGTTTCAGCCCCAATATGATGTAACAATATCTTGCCGAGACGCAGGTGAACCACCCATGTCGTCTGAAAATACAATAAGCGTTGTTGTTTCAGATGTGAATGATAACAGCCCAGAGTTTTCGCTGAGACCCTATACTTTCTATCTCACTGAAAATAACGCCGCAGGATCATCGATATTTTCAGTGAGCGCTTTTGATCGTGATGAAAATGAAAATGCATTAATATCATATTACATTCTTAGAGGAGGAGGCGAGAATAGCAAACAGACCTCTTTTATTGACATAAACCCCGAAAATGGAGATGTATTGGCACTAAAAAGTTTTGACTTTGAAACTTTAAAAACATTCCACTTCCAAGTTGTTGCCACAGACTCTGGAACTCCACCACTAAGCAGCAACGTCACAGTGAACGTGTTCATTCTGGATCAGAACGACAACGCTCCAGTCATCTTGTATCCAGTCAGCGCTAACGGTTCTGCTGAAGGTGTGGAGGAGATTCCCCGCAATGTGAACGCAGGACATTTGGTGACTAAAGTAAGAGCCTATGACGCTGATATAGGATATAACGGCTGGTTATTATTTTCACTGCAGGAAGTGACTGACCACAGTCTCTTTGGTTTGGACCGCTACACAGGACAGATAAGAACACTTCGGTCATTCACAGAGACAGACGAGGCTGAGCATAAACTGGTCATACTGGTAAAAGACAATGGGAACGTTTCACTCTCAGCAACAGCTACTGTGATTATCAAGGCTGTGGAGCCCAAAGAGGCTTTTGCAGCTTCCGATGTTAAAAGTGCAGCAAAAGATGAAGAGGAGAATAATGTGACGTTTTATCTGATGATAATTTTAGGCTCAGTCTCAGCACTTTTTCTCATCAGTATCATCGTGTTGATTGTAATGCAGTGCTCCAAACCTACCGACTATTCCTCCAAGCACTTACAAGACGCAAATTATGATGGGACACTGTGCCACAGCATCCAGTACAGATCTGGAGACAGACGATACATGTTAGTTGGACCCAGAATGAGTATAGGTTCTACTATAGTCCCGGGCAGCAATGGGAATACTCTCGTGGTCCCCGACAGGAGGCGGGCATCTGGAGAGGTAAGCTGTGAATTTGCTTTCATATTCGTCTTACTGCAAGCTAAGTTCGTAGTATTCAAATTCCAGTATGTATTTTATGAAAAAAACTAACGTTGTATACTGAATTGAATTGGGATATTATTGAATTTTCGTTTATCTTTAGTTTTGCCTTCACTACAAGTATTCCCATGGTGTTGCAACACAAGAAATGCTTGCGCAAAATGTAACTTTTCTATCCAGATGGATTCAGATTAAAACCGTTTCCACGAAACGGTTCCTTTTTTTGCATTGCTTTAAAGGCTATTCTTTTGTTGTTATTTTCGCGTATGAGTTGTTTTGGCAAATTCAATCCCCCAGACTGCCTTATGAGGCACACCAGTCAGACATGCGTGTAATATTTTAGAGTTTCGCGTGGTGGCAGTACCCAGCTAGAATAGCACCTCCACACGTTATGTCTGCGTATCATTTCTTCTAACATTCAGTAGCGGGAGGAGCACACATTTCATCTACATTGCACTGAAGAAGGATTCTATTTGCAACTATAATGGATATATAATTACTGGATACTGAGGAATTAAAGATGTCCTGGAGTGAATTCTCACCCCAAAACATGGAACAACGAGGACGAAGGGCATGGGGATATCAAAGGCAGTTGGTCGTCTTTGTGGTCGCTTTGGTTTTAAGCAAGGCCTCAGCGCAGATAAGATATTCGATACAAGAGGAGTTAAAGGAAGGAACTGTTGTTGGGAATATTGCGAAGGATATGGGAATTGAATTGAATATTCTTAAAGAGAGGGGATTTCGTATTATGTCTGGATCGACCGAGTCCCATTTCCAGGTAAATCAGAATGATGGAATCCTTTATGTGAACCGGAAAATAGATAGAGAGGAGATATGTGAACGGATCAGCGTATGTTTTATCAATCTGAAAGCCGTGTTAGAGAACCCACTAGAGATTAATTATGTTGGGGTTGAGATACTGGATGTAAATGACCATTCTCCCAGCTTCCCCGAGAAAGAGAAGTCACTCGAAATATCAGAGTCCGCGTTGCCAGGAGCACGATTTCAGTTACAGGCAGCCCGCGATGCAGACGGTGGTGTGAATGCTGTCCAGCAATATAAACTTAGCTCCAATGATCATTTTCGCTTGGAGGTTAAAGACCGAGGCAAGGATGGTAAAGTTCCCATTTTACATTTACAAAAACAACTTGATCGAGAAACTAATAGCAACCATAAATTGCTGCTCACAGCGATAGATGGGGGGAAGCCACCAATGTCTGGGACGGTAAAAATATCCATCGATGTTTTGGATGTAAATGACAATATGCCTGTTTTCAGTAAGGATGCATATTCTGCTTTGTTGAAAGAAAATTCACCCATTGGCACACAAGCCATTCAAGTTAATGCCTCAGATATGGATGAGGGTGTGAATGGGCAAGTTGTGTATTCATTTGGTAGTAATGCAAATAGCAAAGTGCGTGAAATTTTTGATATAGATATGAATACAGGTGAAATTACTGTCAAAGGTTTAATCGACTTTGAGGTAGAAGAAAGCTATGAGATTGATATACAGGCGTCTGATAGGGGGGCAGTTCCACTGACAACAGACAAAAGTGTTGTTATTAAAATTGTAGACCTAAATGACAACGCACCAGAAATTGAAGTGGCATCATTGTCAAGTGCGATTTCAGAGGAATCTAGACCCGGAACAACAGTGGCCCTTATCAGCATTACTGATTCGGACTCTGGGCTCAATGGAAAAGTTATCGGCTATTTGAGCGACGACGTGCCTTTCACTCTAACACCTTCGATACAAGATAACATGTACGCTGTAGTCACCAAGTCCAAGTTGGACAGAGAAACACTGTCTCATTATGATGTGACAATAATTGCCAAAGATGCAGGTGAGCCAGCCTTGTCATCTATGAGAACAATAGGCGTTGATGTATCAGATGTGAACGACAACAGTCCGGAGTTTTCTCTGAGCCCCTATTCGTTCTATGTTAGTGAGAATAACGTCCCAGGGGCCTTGGTGTTTTCAGTGAAAGCTTTTGACCGGGATGAGAATGAAAACGCACAGATATCATATAATATTCTTAGAGATGGAAGTGAAAATGACAAACTCGCCTCGTTTTTAAACATCAATTCTGAAAATGGCAAAATTTTCGCACTTAAAAGCTTGGACTTTGAAACAATGAAAACATTCCACTTCCACGTTGTTGCCACAGACTCTGGAACTCCATCACTAAGCAGCAACGTCACAGTGAACGTGTTCATTCTGGATCAGAACGACAACGCTCCAGTCATCTTGTATCCAGTCAGCGCTAACGGTTCAGCTGAAGGTGTGGAGGAGATTCCCCGCAATGTGAACGCAGGACATTTGGTAACTAAAGTGAGAGCCTATGACGCTGATATAGGATACAACGGCTGGTTATTATTTTCACTGCAGGAAGTGACTGACCACAGTCTCTTTGGTTTGGACCGCTATACAGGACAGATAAGAACACTTCGGTCATTCACGGAGACAGACGAGGCTGAGCATAAACTGGTCATACTGGTAAAAGACAATGGGAACGTTTCACTCTCAGCAACAGCTACTGTGATTATCAAGGCTGTGGAGCCCAAAGAGGCTTTTGCAGCTTCCGATGTTAAAAGTGCAGCAAAAGATGAGGAGGAGAACAATGTGACGTTTTATCTGATGATAACTTTGGGCTCAGTTTCAGCACTTTTTCTCATCAGTATCATCGTGTTGATTGTAATGCAGTGCTCCAAACCCACAGACTATTCCTCCAAATATTTACAAGACGCAAATTATGATGGGACACTGTGCCACAGCATCCAGTACAGATCTGGAGACAGACGATACATGTTAGTTGGACCCAGAATGAGTATAGGCTCTACTATAGTCCCGGGCAGCAATGGGAATACTCTAGTGGTCCCCGACAGGAGACGGGCATCTGGAGAGGTAAGAAGGACATACATATATATCTATATCTGATGTCTTTTTGAATGTTTAAGCAATATTCTTCCAGTCGGTGCTCAGAGTGTATTTTAACGACTATTTTAAAATTGCAATCACGAGGATTCAAATTTGGACTGGTTTGTTATGTAGGCCTATTGTATGAGATTTTTTTTCTTGTTTGTTTTTTGTGCCCACTTTTCCATCGAAACTAGAATTCACATTCATCACTGTCCGTGGTGCTGAGTTTTTATTGTGGGTGTTTATTGCTTTAACTTAATTAATTCTTTGAAATACGGATATTCTATATCCATAAGCATTACGCTTTGCTTAGTTGAACAGTAGATTTGTTTTTATTATTAAAGGACACCTGCTGCACATAGCTTGGTGAATAAATTGCTATGCCTTTTTCTCCTCTAATATTTCGCCAGTATCTGAACTGGTTGTAACGGTCATACACAGTGCTGCAATATTTCCAGGACTCGCGTGGTGGCAGTGCACAAGTGCAAAAGTGTGTCTTATCTATAAACGCCCATCCATTTGCTTATCTGTAGTTTCCATTCCGGTATTATCACATGTGAAATGACGGCAAATAATCAACGGCTTTGTTCTAACATTCTGTTGAACACGGATTGAGGAATATGATGGGTTCCGTGTAATGTAACGGAGTCGTTTTAGTTCGGATATTTTGGAGTATTGAATTATTCTTCAAATCATGGAACAAAGAAGACAAGAGGCGTGGACGGGGCTATGGCGATGGATTGCTATTATGGTTGCTTCGGCTTTCATGTGGAGTGGCGCTTCGGCACAGATTAGATACTCCATATCTGAAGAAGTTAAACAAGGAAGCATTGTAGGGAATATAGTTAAGGACTTGGGTTTGGATGTGAGTATCCTGGAGGAGAGAGCACTTCGTATTGTGTCTGGGTCTAACGAGCCACTGTTCGAGGTAAATCAGAACGATGGCAACTTGTACGTAAACCATAAGGTGGACAGAGAGGAGGTTTGTGAACGGAGCAGTGTTTGTCTGATCAATCTGAAAACCGTGCTAGAGAATCCCCTGGAGATCCATTATGTGTCGGTGGAGGTGCTGGATATGAATGACCATTCACCTACTTTTCCAGAGAAAGTAAAACGTTTTGAAATATCGGAATCTGCGTTACCTGGTGCCAGATTTCAGCTGCTAGCTGCGCAAGACCTTGACGGTGAAACATATTCTGTTCAACAGTATACACTTAGTCAAAATGACCATTTCCGTTTGGAGGTTAAAGACAGAGGAAAGGATGGTAAAATACCAATTCTTAATCTACAGAGGACACTAGACAGAGAATCCACGAGTAGCCACAGGCTACTGCTGACTGCTTTTGATGGAGGGAAACCCCCGCGGTCAGGCACGATACACATAATAGTCGAGGTATTGGATGTTAATGATAATTCACCAGTTTTCACTAAAGATACTTATTCTGTTATGTTAAATGAGAACTCCCCAGTTGGTACAACTGTTATACAAGTAAATGCCACAGATTTGGATGAAGGTTCCAACGGTGAGGTCATTTATTCTTTTGGTACTAATGTTAATAATAGATTACGTAAATTATTTGAAGTGGATGCCAGGACAGGAGATATAATTGTCAAAGAATTAATTGATTTTGAGACGGATGATAGTTATGAGATTGATATTCAAGCATCTGATAAAGGAGCTGCTCCGCTCACAACCGACAAAAGCGTTGTTGTGCAAATCGTTGATCTCAATGATAATATACCTCAGATCGAGGTGACATCATTTTCCACTGCACTTCCTGAGGATTCCAGAATCGGAACTACAGTGGCACTAATCAGCGTTACTGACCTAGATTCTGGTTTGAATGGGAAAGTTATTTGTTCTATAGTGGAAGATGTACCTTTCAAAATCATACAATCTTTACAAGAAAGTATGTACTCTATAGTTACCAAGGACCCACTTGATAGAGAAAAGCATTCTCAATATGATGTAACAATAGTAGCTAAAGACACAGGGGAACCAGCCTTGACATCTGAGAAAACAATAAGCGTGGTTGTATCAGATGTGAACGATAACAGTCCAGCGTTTTCACTGATCCCGTATATTTTCTATGTCAGTGAAAATAACGCCGCAGGAGCTTCAGTATTTTCAGTCAAAGCATTTGATGGTGATGAGGGCAATAATGCCCTTCTTTCATATCACATTCTGAGAGATGGAGGTGAACATGGCAAAATAGCCTCATACCTAAACATCAATGCTGAAAATGGGGACATACTGGCTCTAAAAAGTTTTGACTTTGAAACAATGAAAACTTTCCACTTCCAAGTTGTTGCCACAGACTCTGGAACTCCGTCACTAAGCAGCAACGTCACAGTGAACGTGTTCATTCTGGATCAGAACGACAACGCTCCAGTCATCTTGTATCCAGTCAGCGCTAACGGTTCTGCTGAAGGTGTGGAGGAGATTCCCCGCAATGTGAACGCAGGACATTTGGTGACTAAAGTGAGAGCCTATGACGCTGATATAGGATATAACGGCTGGTTATTATTTTCACTGCAGGAAGTGACTGACCACAGTCTCTTTGGTTTGGACCGCTATACAGGACAGATAAGAACACTTCGGTCATTCACAGAGACAGACGAGGCTGAGCATAAACTGGTCATACTGGTAAAAGACAATGGGAACGTTTCACTCTCAGCAACAGCAACTGTGATTGTCAAGGCTGTGGAGCCCAAAGAGGCTTTTGCAGCTGCTGATGTTAAAAGTGCAGTAAAAGACGAGGAGGAGAACAATGTGACGTTTTATCTGATGATAACTTTGGGCTCAGTTTCAGTACTTTTCCTCATCAGTATCATCGTGTTGATCGTAATGCAGTGCTCCAAACCCACAGACTATTCCTCCAAGTATTTACAAGACACAAATTACGACGGGACACTGTGCCACAGCATCCAGTACAGATCTGGAGACAGACGATACATGTTAGTTGGACCCAGAATGAGTATAGGTTCTACTATAGTCCCGGGGAGCAATGGGAATACTCTAGTGGTCCCCGACAGGAGACGGACATCTGGAGAGGTAAGAACAATATAACACAGTATAACACTGATTCTGTTGACTGTAATTCAGTTTTACAACATATCTTTGTGTCCACGCCAGAAGTTACCAACATTTCCTTTTCCAAAAAATGGTTTATGGAGAGACTGTAAGAGTTACAATAAATATATATTTAATTCAATGTTCTTGAGTTTGAGGGGTTGGCCTCCATCGTAAGTACTGCCTTCCTTATAGAAATTTTCGGGATCAAGTTTATCAGTGTCCATGGTTACGAAACTTCAGCGCTATAGGCGCCCTCATGGCAGAGCTCTATTGGATGAAGGGGAAGAGTAGGGCTACTTCTAGTACATATAAAAAATGTCGCTATCCGCGGTGCTGAAACCTGCTTAATCAAACGCAGTTTGCAAAACGCGACACTTTCCTTTGAGATATCAGGTAATATAATGGCAAGTCATCTATAGTAATTACTGTCGTTAATACCGCTTTTTGCTGAATGAAGAGGAAGCAGCATAATTGCTTTTCCAGTGCTTGAAAAGTATGCCCATGTCAGGTCGCCTTTCATCATTATAACAGGTCGTTTGTGTCTTTTTTGTGCCAAGCCTTCTTTTTTAAATGCAATTTGTCACCATTTCAACCACATTATTGTAATGTTGTTCTTGGTCACTTGGTGTCAGTGTAATGGCAAATAATGCTTCTACAATTTTTAACGTAGCCATTAGACCCATCCCTTTCGTCTATTTTGTCATGGGTAGAATAATGTGCGTGTTATCAGCTTGAACACAAAATCTAGCCTCCATGTAATTTCTAACGCTCTGTTGGTGAAGGAGCGCATTTTGATAACGAATATGACGGGGACAGTTTGCGTCGTTATACAATTTTAGATCTGTGGATCCCTTGTTTTTTATTTGTACGCCATGGAACAAAGAGGACGCCTGGCGTGGAGACAGCGGAGGCAGTTGACCGCCTACATGGTGGCTTTGGTTACGTTTTGGAGTGGAGTTTCAGCTCAGATCAGATATTCCATCTCTGAAGAAGTGAAAGAAGGAACTGATGTTGGAAACATTGCAAAGGATTTAGGTCTCGATAAGACCACACTGAAAGATAGAGCGTATCGTATTGTGTATGGCTCGACAGAGCCTCCTTTCCGGGTAAATCAGGACGATGGTATTTTGTATGTGAACCGAAAAATTGACAGAGAGGAAGTGTGCGACCGAAGCAAGGTTTGTTTGATCGACTTAAAAACAGTGTTAGAAAACCCATTGGAGGTCCATTATGTAGCGGTGGAGATTTTGGATGTAAACGACCACTCTCCAAGCTTCCCCGAAAATGAAAAGATGTTAGAGATTCCTGAATCTGCATTATCAGGAGCAAGATTTCAGTTACAAGCTGCGCGTGACGCTGATAGTGGCCCATTATCTGTTCAGCAGTATAAGTTGAGTCATAATGAACATTTTCGTTTGGAGGTGAAAGATCGTGGTGAGGACCGTAAAACTCCTAGTCTAGTTCTCCAAAAGCCACTTGATAGAGAATCTGTCAAGACCCATATATTACTTCTCACAGCCGTTGATGGAGGTAAACCTCCAAAGTCTGGAAGCATGAGAATAATTATAGATGTCTTCGATGTCAATGATAACCCTCCAGTCTTCACCAAGGACTCCTACACTGTGCAGCTAAAGGAAAATTCTCCCCTTGGTACGACGATTATACAAGTTAATGCAACAGATTTAGATGAAGGTTCAAATGGCGAAGTTGTATATTCATTAGGCAATGACGTGGATGCAAAGGTACGTGCACGTTTTGATTTAAACACACTGACTGGAGAAATAACTGTGGCAGGAGTCATAGATTTTGAAGAGAGTGGCAGATATGAAATTGACATCCAGGCATCCGACAAGGGTACGGCTACACTGACAACAGACAAAAGCGTTATTATAAATGTCGTTGATGTAAACGACAATGCACCCGAGATCGAGGTGACATCTTTTTCTCGTGCTCTCCCGGAAGATTCCAAACCAGGAACCACAGTGGCGTTGATTAGTGTAAAAGACTCAGACTCTGGTCTCAACGGAAAAGTTATGTGTTTTATAAATCAAGATGTTCCTTTTACGCTCAGTCCATCTTTACAGAATAACATGTTCTCTCTAGTCACCAAATCGGCTTTGGATCGAGAACAACAAACTAATTATGATGTAACAATAGTTGCTAAAGATGCAGGTGAACCATCCTTGTCATCAGAAAAGACAATAAGCATTGTTGTATCAGATGTGAATGATAACAGTCCAGAGTTTTCACTGTACCCATATACCTTCTACATTTATGAGAATAACGTTCCAGGAGACTCTGTATTCTCAGTGAAAGCCTTTGATCGTGACGAGGGTGATAATGCTCTTATTTCATATCATATTTTAAGGGATAGGGGAACAGAAAATACTCTATCGTCGTTTGTAAACATTAACTCCGAAAATGGAGATATTTTCGCGCTGAAAAATTTTGACTTTGAAACACTGAAAACATTCCAGTTCCACGTAGTTGCCACAGACTCTGGAACTCCATCACTAAGCCGCAACGTCACAGTGAACGTGTTCATTCTGGATCAGAACGACAACGCTCCAGTCATCTTGTATCCAGTCAGCGCTAATGGTTCAGCTGAAGGTGTGGAGGAGATTCCCCGCAATGTGAACGCAGGACATTTGGTGACTAAAGTGAGAGCCTATGACGCTGATATAGGATATAACGGCTGGTTATTATTTTCACTGCAGGAAGTGACTGACCACAGTCTCTTTGCTTTGGACCGCTACACAGGACAGATAAGAACACTTCGGTCATTCACAGAGACAGACGAGGCTGAGCATAAACTGGTCATACTGGTAAAAGACAATGGGAACGTTTCACTCTCAGCAACAGCTACTGTGATTGTCAAGGCTGTGGAGCCGAAAGAGGCTTTTGCAGCTTCTGATGTTAAAAGTGCGACAAAAAATGATGAGGATAACAATGTGACATTTTATCTGATGATAACTTTGGGCTCGGTTTCAACACTTTTTCTCATCAGTATCATCGTGTTGATTGTAATGCAGTGCTCCAAACCTACAGACTATTCGTCCAAGTATTTACAAGACACAAATTATGATGGGACACTGTGCCACAGCATCCAGTACCGATCTGGAGACAGACGGTACATGTTAGTTGGACCCAGAATGAGTATAGGTTCTACTATAGTCCCGGGCAGCAATGGGAATACTCTAGTGGTCCCCGACAGGAGACGGACATCTGGAGAGGTAAGTGTAATGTCTTCAAGAATTGCATGATGTGTCGTCATTACAAGCTGACTTGTTGGCAGAACTATTTATTGGGGAGATCGTTTGCATATGAGTAATACATATCATAGTACCACTTCCTTCCTGGAAGAACACGGAGAGTACACGTGAAGGCTTACTTCGCATTAACCACTGTCAGTGCACTTATTATAGCTTCCTGACAAAATCTGCAATCACTTTTTTTGATCCTCCTCTCCGTTAGGCAAGATGTAGTTTTTTTTCTGTTTTTTCGCAAGGTACGTATTTTTTCAAGCCATGTTTATTATTAAGGTTTCCAATGTTATCAAGAGATATTCCACAGCAGTTTTTCTTGCTTGATTGACAGGATGGGTGGTTGGTATTTCTATTGCTTTCTCTCTAAGGAATTTTGACTCTGTATATTGTTTCTTTCCCTGGTCCTGAATCTTAAGCTATGCGCTAGTATAACACATCGTTTCAAAACCGCAGGGCCTTCTTATATCCATTCCAATCAAGGCAGGATTTTACTGTCTCTAGAGATTGTATGCCGAACTTTGATTTGTTGAAAAGTTTTTCAGACAGAGAAAACTCAGTAGTGTAGCACTTGAACGCATGGTGTCAGTGTAGGTTGGTTGTAAGTGTATGGCTCTCACAGAGCCTTTCGTCACAGGCTTTATTCTGGCCCACCCTTAATAGTGACTGCGATTTTTATCAAACGGCATAGTTGTTTGTGAGCTTACGATTGGTGAGCAATATCTACATTCTTTTTCCATCAATCGATCTGCAGAAGGCATACCTTGGATTACGTTCAGGAACATGGCATACAACGTGTCCTTCATAATACGACATATTTAGTGGACTATTCTTTATTACCTTGAAGTCATGGAACAAAGAAGATGTGAGACATGGAAGGAGCGACAGTGGTGGGTCGCCTTCATGGTTGTATTGGATCTTTTATGGAGCGGGGCTTCAGCACAGATCAGGTATTCGATATCTGAAGAAGTTAAAGAGGGAACTGTCGTTGGGAATATAGCTAAGGATTTGGGACTAGATAAGACCACACTAAAAGATAGAGGATATCGCATTGTAACAGGCTCAGCGGAAGCCCTCTTCGAGGTAAATCAAAATGATGGTATCTTGTACGTGAACAGAAAAATTGACAGAGAGGAGGTGTGCGAACGGACCAGTCCGTGTTTGATCAATCTGAAAACCGTGCTAGAAAACCCACTGGAGATTCATTATGTGGCGGTGGAAATACTTGATGTAAACGACCATTACCCCAGCTTCCCAGAGAAAGAAAAACGATTAGAGATATTTGAATCGACATTACCAGGAGCGAGATTTCAGATCCAAGCTGCGCGCGACCCCGATGGAGGCCATTTTTCCATTCAGCAATATAAACTCAGCCATAATGACCATTTCAGAGTAGAAGTCAAGGATAGAGGGGAAGACCGTAAAGTACCGTTTTTAGTTTTGCAGAAGCAGTTAGATCGAGAAACTGCTGGAAAACATAGGCTTCTACTAACAGCAATTGATGGAGGAAAACCGGCGAAGTCTGGCGCTATAGAAGTATTTGTTGATGTTCTTGATGTTAATGACAACTCGCCTGTGTTTACTAAAGAGTTATATTCTGCCACACTGAGGGAAAATGTCCCCTCTGGCACGATAGTGATTCAAGTTAATGCAACTGACTTGGATCAGGGTGCAAACGGCGAAATAATGTATTCATTTGGTAACGAAGTTGATTTGAAATTAATGGATCTCTTTAGTGTGGACCCATTCACGGGTGAAATTAAAGTTACAGGTCTAATAGATTTCGAGAAAAGTAAGAGTTATGAAATTGATATACAGGCATCTGACAAGGGACAAGTTCCTTTAACAGCTGACAAGAGCGTAATGATAACTGTAGTTGATGTTAACGATAATGCTCCAGAGATAGAAGTGACATCATTTTCCAGCTCCATCCCCGAGGATTCAAAAATGGGTACTACTGTGGCCCTGATTAGTGTCAATGATTTTGACTCAGGAATCAATGGTAAAGTAATTTGCATAATCAAAGAAGATGTTCCTTTTACTCTATCCCCGTCATTACAAGACAACATGTACGCTTTGGTCACCAAGTCGCGGTTAGACAGGGAAAACAATTCTCAATATGATGTTACAATACTTGCTAAAGACACGGGTGACCCATCTTTGTCATCTGAAAAGACAATACGTGTTGTCGTATCAGATGTAAATGACAACAGTCCAGTGTTTTCATTGAGCCCCTATACGTTTTATGTCACTGAAAATAACACTCCGGGGTCCTCATTATTTTCTGTGAAAGCCTCTGATCGTGATGAGAGTGATAATGCTCTTATTTCATATCACATTTTAAGAGATGTAGGTGGAGATAACAGACTGATTTCATTTCTTAACGTGAACTCTAACAACGGGGATATTTTGGCGCTGAAAAGTTTTGACTTTGAAACCCTGAAAACATTCCAGTTCCATGTTGTTGCCACAGACTCTGGAACTCCATCACTAAGCAGCAACGTCACAGTGAACGTGTTCATTCTGGATCAGAACGACAACGCTCCAGTCATCTTGTATCCAGTCAGCGCTAACGGTTCAGCTGAAGGTGTGGAGGAGATTCCCCGCAATGTGAACGCAGGACATTTGGTGACTAAAGTGAGAGCCTATGACGCTGATATAGGATATAACGGCTGGTTATTATTTTCACTGCAGGAAGTGACTGACCACAGTCTCTTTGGTTTGGACCGCTATACAGGACAGATAAGAACACTTCGGTCATTCACGGAGACAGACGAGGCTGAGCATAAACTGGTCATACTGGTAAAAGACAATGGGAACGTTTCACTCTCAGCAACAGCTACTGTGATTGTCAAGGCCGTGGAGCCCAAAGAGGCTTTTGCAGCCTCAGATGTTAAAAGTGCAGCAAAAGAGGACGAGGAGAATAATGTGACGTTTTATCTGATGATAACTTTGGGCTCAGTTTCAGCACTTTTTCTCATCAGTATCATCGTGTTGATTGTAATGCAGTGCTCCAAACCCACAGACTATTCGTCCAAGTATTTACAAGACGCAAATTATGACGGGACACTGTGCCACAGCATCCAGTACCGATCTGGAGACAGACGATACATGTTAGTTGGACCCAGAATGAGTATAGGTTCTACTATAGTCCCGGGCAGCAATGGGAATACTCTAGTGGTCCCCGACAGGAGACGGGCATCTGGAGAGGTAAGTGTAATGTCTTCAAGAATTGCATGATGTGTCGTCATTACAAGCTGACTTGTTGGCAGAACTATTTATTGGGGAGATCGTTTGTATATGAGTAATACATATCATAGTACCACTTCCTTTCTGGAAGAACACGGAGAGTACATGTGAAGGCTTACTTCGCATTAACCACTGTCAGTGCACTTATTATAGCTTCCTGACAAAATCTGCAATCACTTTTTTTGATCCTCCTCTCCGTTAGGCAAGATGTAGTTTTTTTTCTGTTTTTTTCGCAAGGTACGTATTTTTTCAAGCCATGTTTATTATTAAGGTTTCCAATGTTATAAAGAGATATTCCACAGCAGTTTTTCTTGCTTGATTGGCAGGATGGGTGGTTGATATTTCTATTGCTTTCTCTCTAAGGAATTTTGACTGTATATTTTTGCTCTCCCTGGTGCTGAATCTTAAGCTATGCGCTAGTATAACATATCGTTTCAAAACCGCAGGGCCTTCTTATATCCATTCCAATCAAGGCAGGATTGTACTGTCTCTAGAGATTGTATGCCGAACTTTGATTTGTTGAAAAGTTTTTCAGACAGAGAAAACTCAGTAGTGTAGCACTTGAACGCATGGTGTCAGTGTAGGTTGGTTGTAAGTGTATGGCTCTCACAGAGCCTTTCGTCACAGGCTTTATTCTGGCCCACCCTTAATAGTGACTGCGATTTTTATCAAACGGCATAGTTGTTTGTGAGCTTACGATTGGTGAGCAATATCTACATTCTTTTTCCATCAATCGATCTGCAGAAGGCATACGTTGGATTACGTTCAGGAACATGACATACAACGTGTCCTTCATAATACGACACATTTAGTGGACTATTCTTTATTACCTTGAAGTCATGGAACAAAGAAGATGTGAGACATGGAAGGAGCGACAGTGGTGGGTCGCCTTCATGGTTGTATTGGATCTTTTATGGAGCGGGGCTTCAGCACAGATCAGGTATTCGATATCTGAAGAAGTTAAAGAGGGAACTGTCGTTGGGAATATAGCTAAGGATTTGGGACTAGATAAGACCACACTAAAAGATAGAGGATATCGCATTGTAACAGGCTCAGCGGAAGCCCTCTTCGAGGTAAATCAAAATGATGGTATCTTGTACGTGAACAGAAAAATTGACAGAGAGGAGGTGTGCGAACGGACCAGTCCGTGTTTGATCAATCTGAAGACCGTGCTAGAAAACCCACTGGAGATTCACTATGTGGCGGTGGAAATACTTGATGTGAATGACCACTCTCCTAGTTTTGCAGAGAAAGAGAAAAGGCTTGAGATTTCTGAGTCTGCCTTACCAGGAGCGAGGTTTCAGCTGCAAGCTGCACGCGACCCCGATGGAGGCCATTTTTCCATTCAGCAATATAAACTCAGCCATAATGACCATTTCAGAGTAGAAGTCAAGGATAGAGGGGAAGACCGTAAAGTACCGTTTTTAGTTTTGCAGAAGCAGTTAGATCGAGAAACTGCTGGAAAACATAGGCTTCTACTAACAGCAATTGATGGAGGAAAACCGGCGAAGTCTGGCGCTATAGAAGTATTTGTTGATGTTCTTGATGTTAATGACAACTCGCCTGTGTTTACTAAAGAGTTATATTCTGCCACACTGAGGGAAAATGTCCCCTCTGGCACGATAGTGATTCAAGTTAATGCAACTGACTTGGATCAGGGTGCAAACGGCGAAATAATGTATTCATTTGGTAACGAAGTTGATTTGAAATTAATGGATCTCTTTAGTGTGGACCCATTCACGGGTGAAATTAAAGTTACAGGTCTAATAGATTTCGAGAAAAGTAAGAGTTATGAAATTGATATACAGGCATCTGACAAGGGACAAGTTCCTTTAACAGCTGACAAGAGCGTAATGATAACTGTAGTTGATGTTAACGATAATGCTCCAGAGATAGAAGTGACATCATTTTCCAGCTCCATCCCCGAGGATTCAAAAATGGGTACTACTGTGGCCCTGATTAGTGTCAATGATTTTGACTCAGGAATCAATGGTAAAGTAATTTGCATAATCAAAGAAGATGTTCCTTTTACTCTATCCCCGTCATTACAAGACAACATGTACGCTTTGGTCACCAAGTCGCGGTTAGACAGGGAAAACAATTCTCAATATGATGTTACAATACTTGCTAAAGACACGGGTGACCCATCTTTGTCATCTGAAAAGACAATACGTGTTGTCGTATCAGATGTAAATGACAACAGTCCAGTGTTTTCATTGAGCCCCTATACGTTTTATGTCACTGAAAATAACACTCCGGGGTCCTCATTATTTTCTGTGAAAGCCTCTGATCGTGATGAGAGTGATAATGCTCTTATTTCATATCACATTTTAAGAGATGTAGGTGGAGATAACAGACTGATTTCATTTCTTAACGTGAACTCTAACAACGGGGATATTTTGGCGCTGAAAAGTTTTGACTTTGAAACCCTGAAAACATTCCAGTTCCATGTTGTTGCCACAGACTCTGGAACTCCATCACTAAGCAGCAACGTCACAGTGAACGTGTTCATTCTGGATCAGAACGACAACGCTCCAGTCATCTTGTATCCAGTCAGCGCTAACGGTTCAGCTGAAGGTGTGGAGGAGATTCCCCGCAATGTGAACGCAGGACATTTGGTGACTAAAGTGAGAGCCTATGACGCTGATATAGGATATAACGGCTGGTTATTATTTTCACTGCAGGAAGTGACTGACCACAGTCTCTTTGGTTTGGACCGCTATACAGGACAGATAAGAACACTTCGGTCATTCACGGAGACAGACGAGGCTGAGCATAAACTGGTCATACTGGTAAAAGACAATGGGAACGTTTCACTCTCAGCAACAGCTACTGTGATTGTCAAGGCCGTGGAGCCCAAAGAGGCTTTTGCAGCCTCAGATGTTAAAAGTGCAGCAAAAGAGGACGAGGAGAATAATGTGACGTTTTATCTGATGATAACTTTGGGCTCAGTTTCAGCACTTTTTCTCATCAGTATCATCGTGTTGATTGTAATGCAGTGCTCCAAACCCACAGACTATTCGTCCAAGTATTTACAAGACGCAAATTATGACGGGACACTGTGCCACAGCATCCAGTACCGATCTGGAGACAGACGATACATGTTAGTTGGACCCAGAATGAGTATAGGTTCTACTATAGTCCCGGGCAGCAATGGGAATACTCTAGTGGTCCCCGACAGGAGACGGGCATCTGGAGAGGTAAGTGTAATGTCTTCAAGAATTGCATGATGTGTCGTCATTACAAGCTGACTTGTTGGCAGAACTATTTATTGGGGAGATCGTTTG